>NC_036854.1:22186103-22192666 GCF_002910315.2 Salvelinus sp. IW2-2015 | reverse complement strand
AGAGAAATTAAAGAAAGAGAGCAGGGAGAAAATGTGTGATAACAGCTGCTTGGAGCACAACACACAGCGGTCGGTATGACAACACTAAACACCGCGACACAGTGGTCGGTATGACAAAATGAAACACTGCACACAGCGGTCGGTATGACAAAATGAAACACTGCACACAGCGGTCGGTATGACAACACTAAACACTGCACACAGTGGTCGGTATGAGAACATGAAACACTGCACACAGCGGTCGCGTATCACAACAACTAAAACACTGCACACAGTGGTCAGTATGACAACACTAAACACCGCACACAGCAGTCGGTATCACAACACTAAACACTGCACACACGCGGTCGGTATGACAAACTAAACACCGCCACTAACGCGTCGCCGTATGACAACAGTAAAACACTGCACACAGTGGTCGGTATCACAACACTAAACACTCACACAGCGGTCGTATGACAAACTAAAACACCGCACACAGCGGTCGGTATGACAACACTAAACACTGCACACAGTGGTCGGTATGACAAAATGAAACACTGCACACCAGCGGTCGGTATCACAACACAAAACACTGGCACACAAGCGGTCGTTGATGACAACACTAACACCGCACACAGTGGTCGGTATGACAAAATGAAACACTGCACAGAGCGGTCGCGGTATCACAAACACTAAACACGCACACCAGCGGTCGGTCCTATGACAAAACGAAACCCGCACACAGTGGTCGGTATGACAAAATGAACACTGCACCACAACGGTCGGTATCACACACATAAACATCGCACACAGCGTCGTGGTATGAAAAACTCAACACCGCCCAACAGCGGTCGGTATCACAACACTAAACACTGCACACAGCGGTCGGTTATGACAAAACTAAAACACCGCACACAGCGGTCGTAGACAACACTAAACACCGCACACAGTGGTCGGTATGACAAAATGAAACACTGCACAGAGCGGTCGGTCATCACAACACTAAACACTGCACACAGCCGGTCGGTATGACAAAACTAAACACCGCACACAGTTGGTCGGTATGACACAAATGGAACACTGCACACAACGGTCCGGTATCACAACACTAAACACTGCACACAGCGGTCGGTATGACAAACTAAACACCGCACAACAGCGGTCGGTATCACAACACTAACACCGCACACAGCGGTCGGTATCACAACACTAAAACACCCGACACAGTGGTCGGTATCACAACACTAAACACTGCCACACAGCGGTCGGTATCACAACACTAAACCACCGCAACAGCGGCTCGGTATGACAAAACAAACACTGCACACAGTGGTCGGTATCACAACATTAAACACCGCACACAGCAGTCGGTATGACAACACTAAACACCGCACACAGCAGTCGGTATGACAACACTAAACACTGCACACAGCAGTCGGTATGACAACACAAAACACCGCACCACAGCAGTGACACACACACACACACACACACACACACACACACACACACACACACACAAACCACACCACACACGGATGTTCAAACAGGGCGCCTGGGGATGCAATGATCTTTGACCTCTCAGAGTTCAATTAATAACTGAGAACATGATCCCAAATTATCCTGTGAAAGAATGAGGACATGAGAAACACAGGGCTTTAATAGAACAGCTTCTACACAGAGGTGACTGGGTGAAAGAATGAGGACATGAGAAACACAGGGCTTTATTAGAACAGCTTCTACACAGAGATGACTGGGTGAAAGAATGCCCTAAATACAAATCAAATTAAACTTATTTTTATTTATCTACCCCGGAGGCCCCAGAGAATTATAAAGCAGCCTGGTTATAATACATTCCACCCTGGTGCCACAACAGTTTTCACATTCATTTGTTTTTAAAATGAAAAAATAAAATATAATGAAATCGGAATACATATTTTCACTTAACACATTTTCAATATACTATATAATATACTATACCGATCTTTAGTTGTTACACAGTAGTAGTCACCATAGGAGTATGTAACTAGTCTCTATGGCACTATTCATGTATCTTTGTGGTCCTAGCACCGTGTGGTGCTGTAATTTACTGAGGTATTCCTGTTTGTATGGTTGTGTCTGTTCCTCAGTCCTTCCAGGTTGCCCTACTCAAAAAATGATTAGTGATTTTTCCAATAGAATCCTATAAGATTCTCACAATCTTATAGGATTTTGTGTCACCGTTATCAGAATCCTATTGAATCCTATTGGACTACCTTTTTCTTTTTGGAAATCAAAAGTAATCCTATTGAATCCTATACGTTTTTGATAAGTCTTGTAGGATTTTGTCACCCCAATCAGAATCCTATTAGAACCGTTTTTCTTAGTTGAACCCATTAAATTATAGTTTGTTGTCATTAGTTCCAGTACAATACAACAGTATTAATTACAAAATGTTTGTTGATCAGATAAACATCTATATTAATTGATGTTTTGTTCACCTGTAAGAACGCCTGTCCCTTTTTAAGTTGAATTCTATTGGATATTCATGTTGAAAGTACCATTTATATTCCTAAAATATACTGTACGTTGAAAATGATGCTGTTGCTGCTTCCTGTTGACAATAACTTTGATTAATAGCCCAATGTCAAAACATTGTTTAGAAGTGTCCAAATCAATAAACAGTGATATATTGAAAACCTAAACATAAAATGTACTACCTACCATACATGTGCCACAATAGTATTCATATATACAGTATATCATTTTTTTTAAGGAGCATCTTATAAACTGCATGTGCACCAAAAACCATGTTGTTTTGACAAGTGGCAATGAATCACTCATTGGTTAGGGGGAAATGAGGTTGTATCCATGTTAACGGGGTCTAGTATTACTATAGAACATTGGTTATGTAAGTATTACCCCAGCAAGTCCGTTTTTCCAGGGGATGATTCAGACGGGATTAGTTTTACCAAACTGCCTCTCTATATATTATTTTCCCTCATGCAAAATTGCCCATTATGACGGAAGCCTGGAGGCTCTTCTAGGCGTGAAGATATTTCACATGTCTAGGGATAGCCTAATATTGGCCTAATGGCCTTCAGTTCGGAGAAAGTCTAAATAATAATGCATATCAGTAAGAACCATGAACTGTAACCTACTGTATGCAGACATTTAATTACCTGACGTATTTGGCAATTTATCAATTCGTTGGCACAAAATCATCCACTTGATCTATTGAAAGAGAAGTATGGCACTATGAAAGTTGATATGTGACAGATCATTCATCTGTAGGCTAGGAGGTCCATAGCACTTTGTTTGAAGCACCCATTTGTTCTTACTCAAACTGGGTGCAGCGCCTGTTAAACTGTTATATCCCTCAAACACAGGGATGATGATCGCACGGGATAAGTAGTCGGGTTGCACGTCCTCTTCAAACTAACCTTACAAAATAAAACACACGGAATCACTGGTGAGAGGACAACTTGTAGAAGACTACATTTTGGATTGTTGCATTTTGTTTCAAGTGGCCCTGGTCAAATTATCCTAATCGATTAGTGATTTCTCCAATAGAATCCTATAGGATTCTCACATTTTGTGTCACCTCTATCAGAATCCTTTTGAAATCCTATTGGAGAACTTTGTTCCTGTTGGATTTTGTTTTTTAAGTAGTAATATTCTTGCAGTCCTATAGGATTTTGTGTCACCTGTATCAGAATCCTATTGGACTACTTTTTTCCTATTGGAAATTATTATTATTATTTGTTTTTTAACCAATACAAAACACACAAACAAATTACAACATACAGACGCATACAAACATTCACAACATCACCCCTGCCCAGACCCTTTTAGATGTTTAATGTAATATAACTGGTTAATGTAATAACTTGCCCGATAACATAATAAAATGCTGAATGGTGAGTACTGTACTGTATTGCATACAGTATGGGACTGATTGACTCTCAAACATCCATAAACTTAACAGCAGTAATATGACTGTGCATGTCACATTTCAATGTGTGCTTGTGAGTCTGTTTTTGTGTATGAGTACATGTGCATAGTTTTGTGTGTGTGGAGGGTGGTATGTGCATTAAAATGAGGGAAATAATACATAAAAACATTGATCTTCATATGTTATTACATGATCGTTTGAATTCATTACGTTATTCATTTTAAAAAGTTGTTGCTCATCTGATAACGTAATAACTTATTCATGTTATTCACAATAACGTAATAACCTAGTAATGTTATTCATGATAACGTAATAGCTTATTCATGATAACGTAATACCTTATTCATGTTATTCATGATAACGTAATACCTTATACATGTTATTCATGATAACGTAATACCTTATTCATGTTATTCATGATAACGTAATACCTTATACATGKTATTCATGATAACGTAATAMCTTATTCATGTTATTCATGATAACGTAATAACTTATTCATGTTATTCACAATAACGTAATAACCTAGTAATGTTATTCATGATAACGTAATACCTTATTCATGTTATTCATGATAACGTAATAACTTATTCATGTTAAATCCTCATTATTCATGTTCAAATTCCCAGAGACTATAACATCAACTTTCACTGCTACGCTAATGATACCCAAGTATTAACACCAAGCCGGACATCATCTCAAACCTAGCAAAACTTGGCAGCTGCCTAGATGACATAAGGGCATGGATGAAAGATAACTTCTTCCAGCTGAAAAGCAGCAAGACTGAAGCTATGCTTATTGGGACACCCAAGCAGATCACCAGTGCTGATCACCAGAAACATCTGCCTTACAATTGACGGTCATACCGACCATCTGTCCTCTGTCATCTCCAACCTGGGAGTCAAGTTTGATCCTTCTCTGTCCTTTGATGGCAAATATAAAATACATCTGCAAAACATCATTTTTCCCGTTGAGAAATATTGCCCAGCTCAAACCATCGCTCTCCCAGCAAGATGCAGACAAACTCGTCCACGCTTTCATCTTCTTCCGGATCGGCTACGGCAACTCTCTGTTCGGGGCCTTTCAGCTAAATCACTTCTGAGACTACAACTTCTCCAGAATAGTGCTGCCAGAGTCCTGACCAGGACCAAGAAGTCAGCTACCCACATCACCCCTGAACTCCACTGGCTACCGGTCAACTATAGGATTGACTTTAAAAATATCCTTCTAATGTTGATAGCCTTGAATAGGTTCAGTCCTTTCTTCAGCGACCTAATTTCTATCAAAGAGCCACCTCGCACTCTCCACTCCAGCAACTCATGACTACTTTAAGTCCCCAAGAGGTGTCTCCATACTATGGGGGAGGAGGCTTTCTGCTCCCTTGCCCCTCACCTATGGAATTCTCTTCCTGACCATCTGAGAGTTACTCTATCAATCAGAACGGGCCTTAAAACACATTTCTTCAGACTTTCTTATAGTCCTCCCTCTGGAAAGTCATTTTAGCACCTAGCCTACTATTGCTATTTCCTGCCTTGATTCTAAATGTATTTTTTATTGTATTTTTTGTATTTTCAATGTGTGCTTGTGAGTGTGTGTTTGTGTGTGAGTACATGTGCATAGGTTTGTGTGTGTGCTTGTAATTGGTGGAGGGTGGTATGTGCATCAAAATTAGGGAAATAATATAAGGCTGAAGTCATGTGTAAACTGCTGACCTAGACACTTGCTTGTAATCAGAGGACAAACAAATATGCACAAATTAGCTAGCGAACGTCCTTGGCTGCTATGATAGCCAGTTAATGTTAGTTAGGTAACATTAGCCAATGTAAGAATGTAACGTTAGCTAACGCGTATGAAAAGTTAATGCAGCACAATATATCATACTTTCTTACAAAAAACATAGCTAACGTACGTAGCTAGCTAACATATTGCTCACGTTTACTACCAAGCTGGCTAGATAGGTAGCCAATGTTACCCCAATAAGACTATACCACAACTCAATGTTGATAATATATCATAGCTACATTGTTCTACAAATCATAGCTAGCTAGCTAAATAGGTTCAAATCAGGATCAAAGCCAACGCCAAACTTTGGGAAACTGTCACACTGTTAGCAAGCTACCTTACAATGCATGCAATGGGCATTGCAAAACTTGTTAGGTAGGTTACTTCATAGACTAAGCTATGGTAAGACAAGGTAGCCTTATAGAATCACCCCAAAAATGTATTTTGTTAGGAAGAGAGAAAATAGATAGCCATGTGATTTTTTTCTTCATGACTACAAATTATGACATTCTATTTTTTAGCTGATATGACAATGAATACACAAGCAGCATATCAAACTGGATTGTTTTAGGTTACACCTGCAAGTATAACAATATTTGCTAGGGCATATTTGTTTTATTATAAATTTGATTATTTCACATGGAGATTGCGCAACCAGGGCTGGCAAAACCCTAGACCATTGTTGTTCTAACTTCCGCAACGCATATAAGGTCCTCCCCCACCCTCCTTTCGGAAAAGCTGACCACGACTCCATTTTGTTGCTTCCAGCCTATAGACAGAAACTAAAACAGGAAGCTCCCGCGCTCAGATCTGTTCAACGCTGGTCCGACCAATCGGATTCCACGCTTCAAGATTGCTTCGATCA
>NC_036854.1:22158634-22185651 GCF_002910315.2 Salvelinus sp. IW2-2015 | reverse complement strand
TGATGATTGAGTTGGAGGCGTGCATGGCCACGCAGTCGTGGGTGAACAGGGAGTACAGAAGAGGGCTCAGAACGCACCCTTGTGGGCCCCAGTGTTGAGGATCAGCGGGGTGGAGATGTTGTTACCTACCCTCCACCACCTGGGGGCGGCCCGTCAGGAAGTTCAGGACCCAGTTGCACAGGGCGGGGTCGAGACCCAGGGTCTCGAGCTTGATGACGAGTTTGGGAGGTACTATGGTGTTAAATGCTGAGCTGTAGTCGATTAACAGCATTCTCACATAGGTATTCCTCTTGTCCAGATGGGTTGGGCAGTGTGCAGTGTGATTGCGATTGCGTCGTCTGTGGACCTGTTGGGGCGGTAAAGAATTGGAATGGGGTCTAGGGTGTCAGGTAGGGTGGAGGTGATATGGTCCTTGACTAGTCTCCATCAAAACACTTTATGATGCAGAAGTGAGTGCTTCGGCCAGTAGTCATTTAGCTCAGTTACCTTAGCTTTCTTGGGAACAGGAACAATGGTGGCCCTCTTGAAGCATGTGGTACAGCAGACTGGATAAGGATTGATTGAATATGTCTAATAACACACCAGCCAGCTGGTCTGCGCATGCTCTGAGGACACGACTGGGGATGCCGTCTGGGCCTGCAGCCTTGCGAGGGTTGACACGTTTAAATGTTTTGCTCACGTCGGCAGCAGTGAAGGAGAGCCAAGCAAGTTTTGGTAGCGGGCCGTGTCAGTGGCACTGTGTTGTCCTCAAAGCGAGCAAAGAAGTTGTTTAGTCTGTCTGGGAGCAAGACATCCTGGTCCGCGACGGGGCTGGTTTTCTTTTATAGTCCGTGATTGACTGTAGACCCTGCCACATACCTCACGTGTCGTGAGCCGTTGAATTGCGACTCTACTTTGTCTCTATACTGAACATTTAGCTTGTTTGATTCCCTTTGCGGGGGAATAGCTACACTGTTTTGTATTCGGTCATGTTTTCCGGTCACCTTGCCCTGATTAAAAGCAGTGGTTCGCGCTTTCAGTTTTGGCGCAACTGCTGCCATCAATCCATGGTTTCTGGTTTGGGAATGTTTTAATAGACGCTGTGGGTACGACATCGCCGATGCACTTGCTAATAAACCCGCTCACCGAATCAGCGTATTCATTAATGTTGTTGTTCGCCGCATTGCGGAACATATCCCAGTCCACGTGATCTCGATGCACAATCGAGAGCATCCTGTCGGGCTGTATCACCGCCTGGTACGGCAACTGCTCCGCCCACAACCGTAAGGCTCTCCAGAGGGTAGTGAGGTCTGCACATCGCATCACCGGGGGCAACTACCTACCCTCCAGGACACCTACACCACCCGATGTCACAGGAAGGCCAAAAAGATCATCAAGGACAAAAACCACCTGAGCCACTCCCTGTTCACCCCGCTATCATCCAGAAGGCGAGGTCAGTCAGGTGCATCAAAGCAGGGACCAAGAGTCTAAAAAACAGCTTCTATCTCAAGGCCATCAGACTGTTAAACAGCCATCACTAACATTGAGTGGCTGCTGCCAACATACTGACTCAACTCCAGCCACTGGAAAAATTGATGTAATAAATGTATCACTAGCCACTTTAAACAATGCCACTTCATATAATGTTTACATACCCTACATTACTCATCTCATATATCTATATACTGTACTCTATACCATCCACTGCATCTTGCCTATGCCGTTCTATACCATCACTCATTCATATATTTTTTTATGTACATATTCTTATTCAATCCTTTACACTTGTGTGTATAAGGTAATTGTTGTGAAATTGTTAGGTTAGATTACTCGTTGGATATTACTGCATTGTCGGAACTAGAAGCACAAGCATTTCGCTACACTCGCATTAACATCTGCTAACCATGTGTATGGGACAAATAAAATTAGATTTGATTTGATCTGGGAAGCTAATAAAGGCTAGCTAGCTTGCTATGTTTTTAGCCAGGCTGCCAGCTAGCTACTGGCTGACTAGTACTAGCAAGGTAAGGTGACTCTACTACTAGCAAGGTAAGGCTACTCTTCCTTGCTTACACAAAATGAAAAGACAAAAATAAAAACATTTGGTTTCTCTCCCGTGTGAATGGGAGTGGGACCGGCGAGGATATCATGTTACCAAAAGGTGTCTGCTATTCCAAAAACCCCACATGCACGCACACACGTAGATCAACGGAGTGAAGCTTGTCATAACCTTAACAGATTAAGAGCTAGGCCTGTCTTTTAATGGCTGTGAGTAGCGCGTGTGTTTGTTTGAGTGATTGTTTCCAAGCCCAGCCATTCTGGCCTGGAGAGTACTGGGCACCCTCAGTGAGAGCGGAGACTGACCTATCTGATCAGTGGAATATCAATGCAGCTCAATATAGGACGGCTGTGTGTACCCACTCACAACACACAACACTACCAGCCATTAATACAACAGGTGCAGAGATAGAAGGAGAGAGAGAGAGACAGAGGGAAAAATAGAGGGAACAGAGAGAGAGCACAAAGAGAGAAAGAGAGCAGAGAGGGCCGGCATAGACAAACTAGCATGCTGGACTCACATATGAAGCTTGTCTTGAGTTATATACAGTTGAAGTCGGAAGTTTACATACACTTAAGTTGGAGTCATTAAAATTCGTTTTTCAACCACTCCACAAAATTCTTGTTAAAACTTCTTAGGGCTGCAATCCCGTTAACGGGATCGATATGACAACAACCAGTGAAAGTGCAGGGCGCCAAATTCAAACAACAGAAATCTCATAATTAAAATTCCTCAAGCATACAAGTATTTCACACCATTTTAAAGATACACTTCTTGTTAATCCCACCACAGTGTCCGATTTCAAAAAGGCTTTACAGCGAAAGCACCACAAACGATTATGTTAGGTCACCGCAAAATCACAGAAAAACACAGCCATTTTTCCAGCCAAAGACAGGAGTCACAAAAAGCAGAAATAGAGATAAAATGAATCACTAACCTTTGATGATCTTCATCAGATGACACTCATAGGACTTCATGTTACACAATACATGTATGTTTTGTTCGATAAAGTTCATATTTATATAAAAAAATCTCATTATACATTGCCGCGTTATGTTCAGTAGTTCCAAAACCATCTGGTGATTTTGCAGAGAGCCACATCAATTTCCAGAAATACTCATAATAAACGTTGATCAAAGATCAAGTGTTATACATGGAATTTTAGATCCACTTCTCCTTAATGCAACCGCTGTGTCAGATTTCAAAAAAGCTTTACGGAAAAAGCAAACCATGCAATAATCTGAGGTCGGCACTCAGAGCCCAATCAAGACAAAAATATATCCACCATATTGTGCAGTCAACAGAAGTCAGAAATAACATTATAAATATTCACTTTACCTTTGACGATCTCATCAGAATGCACTCCAAGGAATCCAAGTTCCACAATAAATGTTTGATTTGTTCGGTAATGTCCATCATTTATGTCCAAATAGATCTTTTGTTAGCGCGTTTGGTAAACAAATCCAAAGTCACGAAGTGCGTTGACTAAAAGCAGACGAAATGTCAAAAAGTTCAGTAACAGTCAGTAGAAACATGTCAAGCGATGTATTGAATCAATCTTTAGGATGTTTTTTAACATAAATCTTCAAATAATGTTCCAACCGAGAATTCCTTTGTCTTCAGAAATGCTGTAGAACAGAGCTCGCTCTCACATGACCTTACTCAATCCCTCTCATTCGGCCCCCTTCACAGTAGAGGCATCAGACAAGGTTCTAACGACTGTTGATATTTAGTGGAAGCCTTAGGAAGTGCAAAATGACCCCTATCCCACTGTGTATTCGATAGGCGAAGAGTTGAAAACCTACAAACCTCAGATTTCCCATTTCTGGTTGGATTTGTCTCAGGTTTTTGCCTGCCATATGAATTATGTTACTCTCACAGACATCATTCAAACAGTTTAGAAACTTCAGGGTGTTTTCTATCCAATACTAATAATAATATGCATATATTAGCAACTGGTACTGAGGAGCAGGCAGTTTACTCTGGGCCTTTTATCCAAGCTACTCAATACTGCCCCTGCAGCCATAAGAAGTTTAACAAACTATAGTTTTTGCAAGTCGGTTAGGACATCTACGTTGTGCATGACACAACAAATTTTTCCAATAATTGTTTACAGACAGATTATTTCACTGTATCAACAATTCCAGTGGGTCAGAAGTTTACATACACTAAAGTTGACTGTGCCTTTAAACAGCTTGGAAAATTCAAGAAAATTATGTCATGGCTTTAGAAGCTTCTGATAGGCTAATTGACATAATTTGAGTCAATTGGAGGTGTACCTGTGAATGTATTTCAAGGGCTACCTTCACACTCAGTGCCTCTTTGCTTGACATCATGAGAAAATCAAAAGAAATCAGCCAAGACCTCAGAAAAAAAATTGTAGACCTCTACAAGTCTGGTTCATCCTTGGGAGCAATTTCCAAACGCCTGAAGGTACCACATTCATCTGTACAAACAATAGTACGCAAGTATAAACACCATGGGGCCACGCAGCCGTCATACCGCTCAGGAAGGAGACGCGTTCTGTCTCCTAGTGATGAACGTACTTTGGTGCGAAAATTGCAAATCAATCCCAGAACAACAGCAAAGGACCTTGTGAAGATGCTGGAGGAAACAGGTACAAAAGTATCTACAGTATATCCACTTTAAAACGAGTTCTATATCGCCATAACCTGAAAGGCCGCTCAGCAAGGAAGAAGCCACTACTCCAAACCTGCCATAAAAAAAAGCCAGACTACGGTTTGCAACTGCACATGGGGACAAAGATCATACTTTTTAGAGAAATGTCCTCTGGTCTGATGAAACAAAAATAGAACTGTTTGGCCATAATGACCATCGTTATATTTGAAGGAAAAAGGGGGAGGCTTGCAAGCCGTAGAACACCATCCCAACCGTGAAGCACGTGGGTGGCAGCATCATGTTGTGGTGGTGCTTTGCTGCAGGAGGGACTGCTGCACTTCACAAAATAGATGGCATCATGAGGATGGAAAATTTTGTGGAAATGTTGAGGCAACATCTCAAGACATCAGTCAGGAAGTTAAAGCTTGGTYGCAAATGGGTCTTCCAAATGGACAATGACCCCAAGCATACTTCCAAAGTTGTGGCAAAATGGCTTAAGGACAACAAAGTCAAGGTATTGGAGTGGCCATCACAAAGCCCTGACCTCAATCCCATAGAAAATGTGTGGGCAGAACTGAAAAAGCGTGTGCGAGCAAGGAGGCCTACAAACCTGACTCAGTTACACCAGCTCTGTCAGGAGGAATGGGCCGAAATTCACCCAACTTATTTTGGGAATCTTGTGATAGGCTACCCGAAACGTTTGACCCAAGTTATACAATTTAAAGGCAATGCTACCAAATACTCATTGAGTGTATGTTAACTTCTGACCCACTGGGAATGTGATGAAAGAAATAAAAGCTGAAATAAATCATTCTCTCTACTATAATTCTGACATTTCACATTCTTAAAATAAAGTGGTGATCCTAACTGACCTAAGACAGGGAATTTTTACAAGGATTAAATGTCAGGAATTGTGAAAAACTGAGTTTAAATGTATTTGGCTAAGGTGTATGTAAACTTCCGACTTCAACTGTAGGTTTCTGGGGTATACTCAACTTTACATTCTTGGAGTGATTGATAGTCATTACATCATTACTTTTCACAGAATGCTCTCTATATATTTAATGGCCATGAAATATTGTATTTGTCTCTCTCCTCCCAAATGTATAGGAGTTTTCAATTCGTATCAGCTGTATGTTGCTCTGTGTTTATGTGTTACACATGTTTCTCTTTGCCCTCATTCTTGTACTGCTGACAACAGGGTATGTTGTTTTGGCTCCTGGCTATTCTATTGTAGAGTAGATTCAATCTTGGATACTCTATACCAGGGGTATTCAACTCTTACCCTACGATGTCCGGAGCCTTCTGGTTTTCTGTTCTACCTGATAATTAATTGGACCCACCCTAAATCAGTCCCAGATTAGAGGGGAACAATGAAAAAACGCAGTGGAACTGGCTTCAAGGTCAAGAGTTGAGTTTGAGGGCTCTGGTAAAGGAAGCAGTAAGTACAGTATTGACTGTCTCAATAAAGGACCATTTTTTTGTCTGGCAACATGACACCTATTATCTGGAGGTGATGGAAAAGGAACAAGATTACACCACAGGGTCCTCACACACACACACACACACACACGCACACACACACACACACACACACAAACACAGCGAGATACACACACTGTTGCATATTAGCAGAGGCTGTATATAATAAGTGTGCTCTGAGTCAACAGGCTGTGCCTCCTCTCCTCATTAGCATGCTGGCCCCACTGTTTGGGATATTACAGGTGGGCCACAGTGAGGGGTGTCCTGTCCTGTAGTGGGGTAAGGGTAGGAACAGGGAAGTGAGGGGGTGGGCATTAGTGACACAACACCTCAGCAGGGGAAGGGTGGTGGTGGTGCTTCTAGAGATATAATCATGGTTCCTCCAACACAACCTGATGTTTTAGGAAAATAATGGGTTGGCACATGCGCACAAACACACACACACACACACCATCCAAATCCCTCCCAGTTCCACCATTCCACAGCTTTAGCCAGGCAGGTTAGCCCAGGGCCAGGGCCTAGCCCGGGGTTCAGGGGCTGGGTCAGTGGTGAATGATCCCCTGGGTGGAGGGGAACAAAGCTGGGGTTGTGCTTCCCTTGTTTTATGTGTTTACACTGTAAGCAGGATACTGTTGAGCAGCTGCTGCTTGTCCCAGGCTTGTGAAAGACATTCTCCCTCCACAGCCTAGCCTCTGTGGTCTGTGCGGATTAGGCTGACTTATGTGTACGATGGAGAGAACGAGGGAATTGAGGAATGGAGGAATGACCACCACCTAAAGGAATAATACACCGCCTCTGTAATCCTCAATGAGCCTCTGATCGCATTTCACTACATAGAGTTGGGAGTTACTTAGCCCAGGGGCTCTTCCTAGTATCGGAATGTTGCAGGTAGGTTGTCATTGTCCATTCCACATCATGGAGAAGTCATGACTGGTCCTCTCTCTTCTCTTACAGCCTCGGGTGGTTGTGTCAGTGTATTACACAAGGCAGGAAAGGCACAGTGTATCACGGTTTTAGATTGTAGCGTCTCATTACTCCCTCACCCTCTCTCTTTCTTCTTTCCCACTTTTTCAATTTCAATTCAATTTTCAATTAGCTTCATTGCTATCGCTGTCTTTCTCTCTCTCTCTCTTTCTCTCTCTCACTCTCTCAGGCTGTTCTGAAATCTGTCACGAGACTGCAGGCAGCTGTTGCTGTTCAGCAGACATGCTGCTCTCTCTGAGAATGTGCTTCTGGCAGCACAGAGACATACTGAGACAAAGTAAAGACTTCTTCATTACAGTAGTTGCCTGGTAGAGCAAAACAAACACCTAATCATCCATTCAACACTATGTAGAGTCCAGAGATGTATGCCAGCTGCTACATTCTTTTTTGTAGAATTTATAATTGTATGCAACATCATTTGGATTCATTTGTAACTCTATGAAGTCTAACTCTATAGTTTTTACCCATATTGATAACTAAATAATCATTATACAGATCAAATGTGTTTTATTTTCAAAATTCCACTATCCTATATAAAACAGTGTACACGTGTTTTATAATGGCATGTAGTTACACAGATATTATAATGTAGTGGACAGGTTTGTAGTTTTTTCCACTGTTATTGCTATGGTGCAGTGGGACCCCATAAATTATACACAATGTGTAGTCTATTCTATTTGACATGCTTTTGTCTTTGTTTGTAAATTGGAGACTATTCCTGCGGTTTATCACTATTACGAATAGGTCACGGTATACGTCACCCCTCCCAAAAATATTTTTCACATGCGCTGTTGTTTTTGATACAATTGTGTGGAGAATCGCTTTGTTCTCCTAAACCTATTCAACCCTGTGGAGAAAGTATTGGTGGAAAAGCAACAGGATACGCGCGTAGTAGCCTAATAAAGGGTTAGTTGTCTGTCTGGCAACTTTCCACAACATTTACCAAAGTTTAAGAAACAGACTATTAGACTATATTGGTGTAAGATTTCCTTTGGTACGTTAGTGCAGAGATGACTGACACCAACCAGACCAGAGGACTTTTTGTTGTGTAAATGTTTTTGCTGGGAGGAGTGAACTAGAGAGGGGAGCTCACTACTGTTAGAGGGGGGAGCGTGGATAATTACAGACAAGGACGGCGCTTCGGGCGTTTTCTCCTCATTTGTTGTTAATGGGAGTATTTCTCAAAGTTCGCGACTGAATTTTTATTCGTATTGATTTGGCGTTCTTCTTTTCTAATACATATAAATAGTGTCGAATTAGGTGTCTCTCTTCGTACCAAATGTCCCCCGCTGTAAATTTTGGTTTATGCCAGAAGCGCACGGGTAGCGAGCTGCGGAGAGCTCAACCAATTAACTTTTCAGATGAAAACCCTGCACTGTAACTTCAGCTTCAATTGTGTTTACTGCGATTTATGCGTGTTATTGCAATATGTGCTGAATGTATTCTATTCGCATAAAGGGAACATATTCAACTTGCCTCTGAGTTTTAGTGCACTTGTTGCACTTCCCAAGCATGTCTGAAGGCATTTGGAGAGTGTTCACTCCCGCAGTTTCTTTTGTGCCAAGGAATGCTGAATGATTTTACGGCTGAGACGGGGACAACTTTCTCAAGAAGAGGTGTCCGTCAGTAGTCAGACAATTGCGCATGGTCACGGATTAAAACATTGCGCCAACGGCAATACTTCATAACCATAGACATTATGGAGGGCCAAGGCGACCAGGCAGCCGCCTCGGTAGAACCCGACGCGGACATAGCAGTGTGTGACAGTTTCTCCCTACTTAAACCCGAGGCGGACGGCGCAGTCTCTGACAGTTTCTCCCAACTCTGGACAGACGTGATGGGGATGCTGGTAAGTTTGTGGGCCGGGTTGGGGGAGGGGAGACAGGAAGGTAACAACCAACTGAGAAAAGCTTTTAACTGTGTCCCTCCTAGGGGGACCCACGTTGCTCATTTAGTGGTTGTCTATTGATACTTGTTAACATGTAAATCACGTCCCAAAACAACAACGCAAGGGAAGCTGGTCTATTTCTCAAAGCGCTGAGCGCAAAGTTTACATTCCATCCTCGGTGCCCAACATATGGGTTTGGCATTCGGGTCATTTCCCTTCTTCAACCTGTTCCCGAGGAGCTTTTCTGTTTTTGAGGTGATCAGATTTCATAGAAACCTGGAATCCAGTGAAAATGGTATGTTGCTCTTGAGTTTAAAAATGACCTGTTTGTGTGCTTCCAAGTCTTCCAAGTCTGGTGCACTTGAGCTGCGAAGATGGAATTGTGCTTGTCTGTTGTTTCAGGCAGAGGTAACAAATAGCCTCCATTACAATTCGTTGATTAAACTTCATTGTTGTGTTGTTACATTGTTACAACATTGTAACTGTTCGTGTTGTTTTAGGAGAGTTGAGCTCCTGTGTGTTCTATGAGGGCCCCATGCCAAAGCACTTGTTGTTGTGTTTTGTTGCTGTGATGGAATGTTACTTTGGAAAGGTTATGATGGAAAAATTGTTGCAAATTGCATTGATTGAAATATTGTCAGTCCTGATATGTGATGTTGTGTCAATGTGTGGCTACATTTTGTTCTCCCTGTCATTTTTTCCCCAACCTTTAAGTTTTGCTTGTTAGTCCCTTATCAGTGCACACCTTCAAGAACCTTGAACACAATTGGCACTGGTTTGACAACAATATCACTTTGATATCCAGCAATTGGAGTTGTAGCCAAGGCCTATGGGTCCTCAGGGAGGCATCCCCAGGAAGGCTTTCAATGTTGTATGTCAAAATGCAATCTTGTCAGTCCTCAATCCACATAGGCCTATACCAATCCACATCTTCCCAAAGTGCATGGCAAATCTTGCAATTAAGATATGGAAAAGGTTACACTGATCAACATAATCACCTTTGCCTCTTGTTCTTTGTTAGGGGCCAGGGTGACATGGTCATCTTGATTGTACAGATGTGTGTGTGGGCCATCTGATCTCAGTGATCCATAGAGTTCATGTGTTGTGCTCTTTTCCCATGTGAATGGTGGGTCATTTGAAGATCAATGTGTTCATTTGGTCTGGACTGGTTCAGTAGATGAATGGAATGTGAATGGGCCTAACACTGAGGACAGAGACAGAGGTGTGTGCTTGTGTGTGTGCGTGCGGGCCCGTGTGTGTGTGAGAAACGGAGATGAGTGTCCTAGCCTTTGACTCTGGGTGGGAGACCTGGGACTCCAGCCAGGCAATTTAACCAGATTTATTACACTGGATGCAAATGTCTATCAGTGCTCTCATCTTTGACGTCTTTCCTCTGCTTGCAGCTGGAACACAGACACACACACTAGACAAGTGTGACACCTCCTTCATAGGTGACAGCAAGCCTTTCACACATCCTCCTCCATCACAGGTACCTGAGACTGGACCTTTTGGTCTTTTGAAGGATCTTTTATCACCAGTAATATCATTATGATGTCACAGGAGAGAGACATGATTCTGATTTAATGTCCCTCACATTGCCATGTGGTCACTACTCAGGTTTTTGAGTCAGTTAAACAGAATTTGTACCAAAGTGTTAATGGAAGAGACCATTTTCTTCCACTAGGCTTGGGCTTATGGGTATAAATCGCAACACCGTGCTATACTCCTGCCCCGTGGCACTCACATCTGTAGCTATGAAGTGCTTTAAAAGGCTGGTCGTGGCTCACATCAACACCATCATCCCAGAAACCCTAGACCCACTCCAATTCGCATACCACCCCAACAGATCCACAGACGAAGCAATCTCTATTGCACTCCACACTGCCCTTTCCCACCTGGACAAAAGGAGCACCTACGTGAGAATGCTGCTCATTGAAAACAGCTCTGCATTCAACACCATAGTGCCCTCCAAGCTCATCACTAAGCAAAGGAACCTGAGACTGAACACCTCCCTCTGTAACTGGATCCTGGACTTCCTAACGGCCGCCACCAGGTGGTGAGGGTAGGCAACAACACATCCGCCACTCTGACCGTCAACATGCGGGCCCCTCAGAGGTGTGTGCTTAGTCCCCTTCTGTACTCCCTGTTCACCCACGACTGTGTGGTTGCGCACGACTACAACACCATCATTAAGATTGCCAACGTCACAGCGGTGGTAGGCCTGATCACCGACGACGATGAGACAGCCTATAGGGAGCAGGTCAGAGACCTTGCAGTGTGGTGCCAGGACAACAACCTCTCCCTCAACGTGAGCAAGACAAAGGAGCTGATCGTGGACTACAGGAAAAAGAGGACCGAGCACACCCCCATTCACATTGACTGGGTTATAGTGGAGAAGGTTGAGAGCTTCAAGTTCCTTGGTGTACACTTTACTAAGGACCTATCATGGTCCAAACACACCAACACAGTCGTGAGGAGGGAACGGCTATGCCTATTCCCCCTCAGGAGCCTGAAAAGATTTGACATGGGTCCTCAGATCCTCAAAAAGTTTTACAGCTGCACCATCGAGAGCATCCTGACTGGTTTCATCACCGCTTGGTATGGTAACTGCTCAGCATCTGACCGCAAGGTGCTACAGAGGGTAGTGCGTACGGCCCAGTACATCAATGGGGCCAAGCTTTATGCCATCCAGGACCTCTATAATATGCAGTGTCAGAGGAAGGCCCTAAAAACTGTCTATGAATCCAGCCACCCAAGTCATAGACTGTTCTCTCTGCTACCACACGGCAAGCAGTACCGCAGTACTCTTTTGCAAGTGCTTGATATACACTCTCTGGACTCTAGGGCTGTCCTCATTTAGTCGACTGGTCGATTGTTTGGTCAATAGGCTGTTGGTCGACCAACATTTTTTTAGTTGAGGAGTGGCAAATATACACTACCGTTCAAAAGTTTGGGGTCACTTAGAAATGTCCTTGTTTTTGAAAGAAAATAAACTTTTTTGTAAATTGAAATAACATCAAATTGATCAGAAATACAGTGTAGACATTGTTTATTTTGTAAATGACTATTGTAGCTGGAAACGGCTGATTTTTAATGGAATTTTCTACAGAGGCGTGCAGAGGCCCGTTATCAGCAACCATCACTCCTGATTTCCAATGGCACTTTGTTTTAGCTAATCCAAGTTTATCATTTTAAAAGGCTAATTGATCATTAGAAAACCCTTTTGCAATTATGTTAGCACAGCTAACACAGCAGACTCTATGTCGATCAATATATATTTTTTGTCGGGGACAGCCGTACTGGACTCTAACCACACACCCACACGTACTACACTGACACTGACACTCCAACACACACACACACAACACCACACACACACACACACACACACACACACACACACACACACACACACACACACACACACACACACACACACACACACACACACACACACACACACACACACACACACACACACACACACACACACACACACACATTCAAAATTCCTTCACACTCTTCACACACGCTGCTGCTACTCTCGGATTATTATCTATGCATAGTCACTTTAGCCCTACCTACATGTACATATTACCCCTACCTACATGTACATATTACCCCTACCTACATGTACATATTACCCCTACCTACATGTACATATTACCGGTACCCCTTGTATATAGCCTCGTTATTGTTATTCAAATCAAATCAAACTTTATTTGTCACATGCGCCGAATACAACAAGTTTAGACCTTACCGTGAAATGCTTACTTACAAGCCCTTAACCAACAATGTAGTTCCAGAAGAGTTAAGCAAATATTTACCAAATAAACTAAAGTAAAAAAATTATAAAAAGTTACACAATAAAATAACAATAATGAGGCTATATACAGGGGTACCGGTACTGAGTTAATGTGCGGGGGTACAGGTTAGTCAAGGTAATTTGTACATGTAGGTAGGGGTGTGTTACTGTTTTTCCTTTAGTTTATTTATCACATTTCTATTTGCCTTGTTGAAATATAAAGTAATGACTGTGCTAAATCCCAGAAACCACATGTTATGTAAGTAACTGGAAATGGTTTGAATACTGTAGCACAGCTGCCAAAACTCCACCTTATATCTGTGCTGTTTCAGTCAGTATTTCTGTAGAAGTAATCACAGGGCCAACAATATGGTCATTGTTCAATCCCCAGCGTTTATGAAACCTTTACAATTCAAAGGCATCAGCACAATGGATTCCCAATATTTTTGGCAACAAAATGGCAGTGCTATATTTAGTTTGTTGTCAGTACGTAATGCTTTTCTATGGCCTTTGTCTCTGGGGCCCTACATGAGAATGCCCTTTTGAGTAAGCCTGTGCCTGAGCCTATTGAAACATCTGAACACTACTGTTACAGATTAGTAAAGCCATTTGGGGTGCAGCTTCTCAGTAACCAATGAATGTGAAGTCTACATACCAAGTTTTTTCTGACATACATCTAATCTGGCTAATTTGGTTGTGTGACTACAGATGATGGAGGACCTTTATTTGAAAGGAAAAAAACATAAACCTGCGGACACTCGGCCCTCCGTGGAATGAGTTTGACACCCCTGCACTACAAGTTTTATAATTCCTGTTCTCCTGCAACAGGCTGATCAAATTAAGATCCAACATCTGTAGTCCACCACTCTACTGTTGATTGTTTTACTCACTACAGTTCTAACTACATCAGAGAGTCCTGTGTACAGAAGGTAATTACCAGGGAGTGAATTGAAATTCCAGTTCAAGAATGAATTAATTTAATTATAATTTATCGTAAACCTATTAATGGCCGTGCAGTGACTAGGTGATTCATCGTTCATCATAGTTAACTCAAGCGTGGAGGTCTGTGGTCCTCTGTCATGCCTGTAGTGACATTGCTAGGAGCCCCTCTGCCTGAGGTTAAACCACCGCTAGGAATGTGTTTAATGAGAATACCTTTGTGAACCAGTAATTTATTTGTGGTTACAGCAGGGTAAACATAGACCTAAGCCAATTAACAATTTGGGGCTGTTAAGGGATTTAAAAAGTAATATGCCCACTCACACTCTTAACATGTTTGGCTGACCATCCTTAAAGTTTTTCTAGCACTGTTGCATTATGGGTACATGAGCATCTCTGCTGTTTGAACAGGGTTAGTAGACTGGAGCCGACCCAACTCTGGTTCTTTGAAGAAATGAGGTTTCAGCAAGTCCTTAAATCGGATCTGACATTTTTTTGTAGGATGTGCATGTTATTATTCTTGTATCTAGCTTACCATAAATAATGTTAAAAGGCAGCATGCCATGTATAACATTTCCACAATGTTAGTGTGTATGGATGCAGGTGTGTATGGATGCAGGTGTGTATGGATGTAGGTGTGTATGGATGCAGGTGTGTATGGATGCAGGTGTGCTATGCAGTGCACGGTTGTGTATGCGCGTCTATGTTGTGTGTTGGTATGAGGCAGTGTGTATGTGCGATTGCATGTGTGTAGTGGATTGCAGTTTGTGTTATGGCAGTGCAGGTGTGTTGGATGAGTGTGATCATGTGAAGTGTGATAGGATCTAGGTGTGTATGGATGCAGGTGGTGTATGGGATGCAGTGGTGTATGGATGCAGTGATGTATGCATAGGTGTGTATGTAGAGGTAGTGTATGGATGTAGGTGTGGTTCTGGCATGCCAGGTGTGATATGATGCAGGCTTTATGAGATGCATGGGGCTTGTGATGGATTGTAGGTGAGTCGTTATGCATGTACGTGTCGTAGTGTATTGTCGAGGTGTGGGTATGGTATTGCAGGAGGGCCTCCGGCATATGCGGTAGTGCAAGTGGTAAGTGGATGTAGGTTGCTTGGAGTTGTGGATGCAAAGTGTTGCTGATATGGTCAGTAGTTAAGGTGTGATTATGGTAATTGCCAAGGTTGTGTATGCGAGTGACCAGAGTGCTGTATGGATGCAGGTGTGTATGGATGCAGTGTGTATGGATGCAGGTGTATGAAGTAGTGTGTATGGATGCAGGTGTTATGGGTGAGAGGTGGTATGGAGTGCAGGTGGTGTGTATGGATGCAGGTGTGTATGGATGCAGGTGTGTATGGATGCAGGTGTGTATGGATTGTGGGCTGGTGCATATGGATGCAGGTGTGTATGGATGCAGGTGTGTATGGATGTAGGTGTGTATGGATACAGGTGTGTATGGATGCAGGTGTGTATGGATGCAGGTGTGTATGGATGCAGGTGTGTATGGGTGGATATTTGGAAGTACCAGTCCTCAACAGCATAAACACAGTACACACCGTTAGTACCTCCCTCTGCAAACGGTGTCTGAGCAGTTAGTTCAAACAGTGATTTTGCTCTATTCTGCGTCAGCTTCTAATTCAGGGGTGTCAAACTCATTCCATGGAGGGCCTAGTGTCTGCTGCTTTTTTTCCAATAAAGACCTAGACAAGGTGAGGGGAGTTCCTTACTAATTAGTGACCTCATCAATCAAGTACGAAAACCCGCAGACACTCGGCCCTCCGTGGAATGAGTTTGACATGTACTCTAATTTGATCACATATCTGGACAGCTGACAGTCCTCCTCTGTATTCCCTATCAGGTATTCTCAAAGGGCTCTCTCATCCCAGTCTGCATGGATGTCTGCCTCAAAGTTTAGTATCAGGAAGACATTTTGTTAGATTTGAGGAAATAGTATATGTAAAGTTTTTCAGACATCCGTACAGTATGAGTGGGTTCTGTCTCCCATCTCAAGGGCTTGTTGATACTTTCCTGCTATCCAGCCTTTGATATGTTTTATTAGTGAGCCCATTCAGCCCAAATGTATTTTGAAACTGTGTCTGTGACAACATATGGTCAACTTAAAAGAAACCTCAATTTGTTTAAAGAGTGTCTCCTCCTCCAATATAGCATTGTGTAGTTGCTGAGCTGTCTGCCTCTGTCTCAGCACCCCTCTGTCCTAGCCCAGCCTTAGTAAAGCCACATCAACCCTGGTCCAACCTAGGTTTGCCACATTTGAGCCTAGGATGGCCAGCTCAGCTCAGATCTCCCCCTCCCAGTCAGGGGCCAGGCAGGGCTGGCAGGTGTTTCTCTCAGTGCTGTGGAGGATATCCTCAGGAAGCTCCTCTGGAGGGGGGTGGGCCTCAACTCTGCCCGGGCCTTCCTACAGCCTGGGCTGGGATGCTGGTGTAGGGGTGGGACAGGGGTATGAGCAGGTGTGGAGTCCATTCTCCCCCACAGCTAAAGCCTGGAGGGAGGAGTGGAGCGAGGGAGGAGTGGAGCGAGGGAGGAGTGGAGTGAGGGATCGCTTACCCTCCGCTGCCTTTGTAGGGAGAAGTTGTTTGGGCACCGCCAGCCTGGTCAGTCTCTTGGGGTTGGAGTCAATGTGTTCTATGATTTAGGAGGAAACATGAGCGAGGCGCTAATTCACTTACTCCTGCTTGTAATGAATCATGAAAATGATACGAGTGAGTGGGATAGTTTCTTTAACCGCCGCCCTAGTGTTCTGAACTGGTAACAAGTGTAACCGATCGTAACTGTCGTTCTAGCGTTGCATCAGATACGTGATGGCCATAGTCATCTGTCACTATGCACTCCCCTAGAGGATGTCTAGCTAGTCACAAGGCTAGTCCTGACACTGACAAAAGCCTTGTGCACAGCGCGAACAGAACAGCATAACTCAATAAGCACGGAACCGGCCTCAGTATGAAAAGCAGCGCTGTCTGGAATGTGTACCTAAAGCTGGGAGCAGAACAAACACGTTAGCTAGAGCGAATGGTTTAGAGACCTCTGTAATGTCTTCTGACATGACAAATAAAAGCACTGGCTTTGAGAGAGAGAGAGAGAGAGAGAGAGAGAGAGAGAGAGAGAGAGAGAGAGAGAGAGCACCAAACTATCTTGCATGCGAAGGTGGACAACATCTGTAGCAGTGGAATGCTTTGAAATGCTGGTCATGGCTCACATCAACACCATCATCCCAGACACCCTGGACCCACTGCAATTCGCATACCGCTCCAACAGATCCATAGATGACGCAATCTCCATTGCACGCCACACTGCTCTTTCCCACCTGGACAAAAGGGGTGCGTGTTTAGTCCCCTCCTTTTACTCCCTGTTCATCCACAACTGTGTGGCTGTGCACGACTCCAACACTGCTCACGACTCCAAGCAACATTAAGTTTGCAGACGACACGACGGTGGTAGGCCTGATCACTGACAACAACGAGACAGCCTATAGGGAGGAGGCAAAAGACCTGGCAGTGTGGCGTTACAGAGGGTAGTGCGTACGGCCCAGTACATCACTGGGGCCGAGCTCCCTGCCATCCAGGACCTCTATACCAGGCGGTGTCAGAGGAAGGCCCTAAACATTTTCAAAACAGCAAAATGTTCCTGAACAGCTTTACACCCAAGACATAAGACAGCTGAACAGTTAATCAATGGTTACCTGGACTATTTGCATTGACCCCCTTTTTTTGCACTGACATTGTTGCACTGGCTCTATGCACACTCACTGGACTGGCACATACTACACTGACATTGTTGCACTGACTCTATGCACACTCACTGGACTGGCACATACTACACTGACATTTTTGCACTGGCTCTATGCACACTCACTGGACTGGCACATACTACACTGACATTGTTGCACTGGCTCTATGCACACTCACTGGACTGGCACATACTACCCTGACATTGTTGCACTGGCTCTATGCACACACTCGGACTGACACATACAAGCTGACATTGTTGCACTGGCTCTATGCACACTCACTGGACTGACAACATACTCGCATCTGACATTGTTGCACTGGCTCTATGCACACTCACTGGACTGACATCTACACCACCACTCCAAAGCACACTCACTCACCCACACCACACACTCACACTCCAACACACAAATACACACACACACCACACACACACACACACACACACACACACACACACACCACACACACACACACACAACACACCACACACACAACACACACACACACACCACACCACACACACACACACACCACACACACACACACACACACACACACACACACACACACAACACACTTATCCACTCTTCACATACACTGGCTCGCTAACTCCTGTTCTATATCTGCATCCTGATTGCCTTTTTCACTTTTACCCCTACCTACATGTACATGTTATCTCAATTACTTCAACTACCCTGTACTCCTGCATATTGACTCGGTACCTGTACTCCTTGTATATAGCCTCACTATTGTTATTTTATTGTGTTAGTATTTACATAAATGTTTTACTTTTTATTTTACTTTTTAACTCTGCATTGCTGGGAAAGGGCTCATAAGTAATCATTTCACGGTAATGTCTGCACCTGTTGTATTAGGTGCATGTGACAAATACAATTTGATTGGATTTCAACATCAATTAAAAGAAAATAAATGTAGAGATTAGTACTGTAGCTAACTTGGCAGTTAGTTGTTAGCATGCGAGAAGACCTAAAAGGTCAGTGCACTGAGTTTAGCCCTGCATGCTGGTTATGGAATGTTTTAATAACTGACAGAAGGGTCTTGGTGTGCTATTTACAAAGGGGAAGTTATTTCAGCTGAGTGTACATTCTTGCTACTTTTGTTGTTTTCTTTGCCTCAGAAAGCACAGAAAGATCAGCTTGCTTGCTCATGAGGTATTTGTCCTCATAGACTACCATTGAGCGCTCTGGGAAATCAGGACCTTGAATCCATCCAGGAGAAGTGTTGAATTGCAACACAGGAGATTCCCCTAGATTTCATTCCAAAGAAGTTAACAGTAAAGGGGTGCAGCTCCGGCACAATGAGAGCACAGAGTTCATATTTCAGCATGGCTGTTTAGATCGGATTGAAGTGCGTTATGTGAGTTATGGTTTGCATGCCTTTTTAGTTCCGTTTGAGCAGATTCTTCTCAGATCATACAAAGTCAATTGGCTGTTGAGTTACAGAGTGTGTTTTTGAAATAGGCGATTTGAGTAGATGGTTGCATCACTACATACAGTAGCTACCTACATCTGCCTGATAAGGAAGGTGTTTCTGGGTCATCATGGGGCATGACCTTGTAACGTTAAGGCTTTGATTTGTACGGTATGCCTATGACATGTAGAGAATATCCATGCATTACTGTTCAGCAGTGGCCCATAGATGCCTCCCAGATGCCATGGATAATACTGTTGCACCACCACCCCCTACCCTCCCAGTGTGGTCACATTGAGAATGACAGGAATCATTCAGGTCAGCAGGACCCCATGTCACCCCCTACCCTCCCAGTGTGGTCACATTGAGAATGACAGGAATCATTCAGGTCAGCAGGACCCCATGTCACCCCCTACATCTCCTCATGTCCTTATATGTTACTCACCCATGGGGATAGATTCCAGTCTGAACACTCTCTCCTATACCTCTCTCTGTCAATGGAAAATGGAGAATATTCTCATGTGGAATCATGGACTGAAACCTCTAAACCTATGGCTGTTAGTCAGACATGTATTTCAAAGAATAATGCAGAATTATTCATATAAACAGTCCCTGTAAGTTTAGAGACAGTAAACCATGAGCCAAGTCCTGTCAGTCAGGTCAGTCCTCCCACTAGTGGTTTAGAATAACAAACTCCAGCCTCAAGAGTTTTTTACTGGAAAACCTCACAGCCTTCCCTCCACGCCGTTGGTAAGAGCATTGTTCCGTAAAGTCTTGAAGTAAAGTGAGGAGATTGGACCTGCCCCTAAAGTGTTGGCACTGTGTTCTGAAGAGGTTCAGCTGAACATGAAATTAGGAATGGTCAGTGAGGCGAGCAAGAACAGTCTTATCTCTCTCTCTCTCTCTCTCTCTCTCTCTCTCTCTCTCTCTCTCTCTCTCTCTCTCTCTCCTCTTCTCGCTCCTCTCCTCTTCTCTCTACTCTTCTCTCTTTCCTCTCCTCTCTCTTACACCTTGGGTGTTGTCTTTTATAGCCTGTTCTGACTGTGAACATGACTATTGAACTTGACTCAAGGCAGGGTGGTGCACTCTTGTATACACAGGGTGGGAGCCAAACAAGGTTTGGTCTATTGCATTATGGTTTTTTTCAACTCCATAAAACCGTTGTTGTTGTTATTCCTTCCATTTTGTTTTAATTCAATACACACACATACATTAACATAATGTTTAGTGATGCACCGATATGACATTTTTGGCCGATATCAATATCCAATATTTTCCGATACTGATACTGATACCGATAAACAATATTTACAATTTTAGCGGCCTTTTAAGCATTCTAGTACAGTTAAATAGTTAACACACACGCTGACGCAGCAGTCTAAGGCACTGCATCTCAGTGCAAGAGGCGTCACTACAGTCCCTGGTTCGAATCCAAGCTGTATCACATCCCGCCGTGATTGGGAGTCCCATAGGGGGAAGCACAATTGGCCCAGTGTCGTCCGGGCCATCATTGTAAATAAGAATTTGTTCTTAACTGACTTGCCTAGTTAAATAAAGGTTACACACACACCACACTGACCAAAAAGTTATTTTGTTGGCATTTTTATGTCCCCATTACCAGTAAAACATAATCAAAGCCTATTTCTTTCACTTGCTTGCTGTGCTGTTTTGTTGTTCATTTGTTTAGTCGTTTCATTCTCAACCAGGATTTCTATGGAACGCTGTTTGGGTCTTTGACGTGTGACGTGTCAAATAAGCTTGTTGACCAATCACATAATAATTTCCGATTTGTTCACCGATATATGCTGCATCCCTAATCATTTTAGGACACTCAGATTTTCAACGGGTGGTTTAGCCTGCTAGCCTAATAGACACAGACCACAGGGTTGTTGTTGGTCAGATAAAGCAAAGAGTAAAGTCTTCTCCTGTGTTAGATAAAGGCTGTCTCCCAAACCTACAGATGTTTTACCCCCTCCAAGCCCCCAGCCTCCCCAGTCAATACCTCCTCACAAATCACCCCTGTCCACTGGCTCCATACCCCCTCAGTACCCCCCTCACACTGCCATATGGACTATTGTTATCACATTCCTTCACTCCCACACACACACAAACGCACACTCACTCTCGCATACACAATCACTTACAATAAACAGATACATAGTCAATCACTTCCATCTTTCTTTTTTTTTACCTTAACTGACTTGCCTAGTTAAATAAAGAACAATTTCTTTAAAGAACAATTTCTTTATTTAACTAGGCGGCCTAGGAACAGTGGGTTAACTGCCTTGCAGAACGACAGATTTTTACCTTGTTAGCTCTGGGATTCAATCTTGCAACCTTTCAGTTACTGGTCCAATGCTCTAAACACTAGGCTACTACCTACCATCCCTTGTCATCTTGTCTTTGTCTCATGTGCATACAAGCTGTGCATACAAGTCCAGCTCCCAGTCATTCTCCCAGTCAGGCTCCAATTCAGGCTCTTAGTCAGGCTTCCAGCTGTGTAGAGGCTGATTGAGGGGCTGCATGAGCTCATGGTAGGAGAGGAATCCCAGGTATGCTACACACACACTGGCCTCCCTGAGAGGAACACTGCAGTAAGGAAAGACCTAACACTGTAACAGCACTGTAACAACACTGTAACAGCACTGCAACAGCACTGCAACAGCACTGCAACAGCACTGAAACAGCACTGCAACAGCACTGAAACAGCACTGCAACAGCACTGAAACATCACTGCAACAGCACTGCAACAGCACTGAAACAGCACTGCAACAGCACTGCAACAGCACTATAACAGCACTGCAACAGCACTGCAACAGCACTGCAACATCACTGTAACAGCACTGCAACAGCACTGCGACAGCACTGCGACAACACTGTAACAGCACTGCAACAGCACTGTAACAACACTGTAACATCACTGTAACAGCACTGTAACAACACTAACAACACTAACAGCACTATAACAGCACTGTAACAACACTGCAACAGCACTGAACATCACTGCAACAGCACTGCAACAGCACTGTAACAACACTGTAACAGCACTGTAACAGCACTGTAACAACACTGCAACAGCACTGAACATCACTGCAACAGCACTGCAACAGCACTGTAACAGCACTGTAACAACACTGCAACAGCACTGCAACAGCACTGTAACAGCACTAACAACACTAACAGCACTATAACAGCACTGTAACAACACTGTAACAACACTGCAACAGCACTATAACAGCACTGCAACAGCACTGAAACAGCACTGCAACAGCACTGAAACAGCACTGAAACAGCACTGCAACAGCACTGAAACAACACTAACAACACTAACAACACTATAACAGCACTGTAACAACACTGTAACAGCACTGTAACACTGTAACAAAACTGTAACAACACTGTAACAACACTGTAACAACACCACAATAAAGCACATTGTAATGTTAAACTACAGCATAGGACATTAGCTTTACCTATGGGTCTGGAGCTTGGACAGTTGAAGTATTACAGACAAACAGTGCTGACAGATGAGATGGAATCCATGCCTGCCTATACAGTATTCTAGCCATTTAACACAGACAGCCTGCTGAACATCTGTACATTTAATACACAAACTTCTTTACACAAACTGGAGTTGTGACTAAGATGTTTACACAGACATGGACAGCTTGTTTTATAGACCCAGAAAGGTAATGAACTGTCACTAAATATCTGGCTGAGTTGTAATCAGGCATTCTACATGGACAGATACACTGACTCCAACTCTAGTATCTGGGTCTGTCACCCTCTTGGACATGGTTGTGCCATGTTTCTGGGGATTAGGCAGTACTGTAGCTAGTCTGTAATAAGACTATGCTTCTCTCTCTGAGGGAGGAATGTGTGGAGACACGTGTCTGCTCTCTCCCCAGAGAGTGAGAGAGCGCCTCCATAGGGAATCTCAGCCACCTCTAACCATATGTCACAGTCTGGACATAGCTGGAGTTACTAAGAACTATTCTATGGGAGGAGGAGGAGTGAGTGGAGGAAAATAAAGCTGAACAATCTGGATTTTTGACACGGGGCCTCTGTCTGTCTAGAATGTATTTGAATCTTCTGTTGTTAATGTGTAATGCATTACCGATGGGTGATGGTGGGATTCACTTCAGGTTTGTGTTTTTCCACAGTGTGGACTAGTTTGTTGTTTTCATCCTGACTGTTGTTTTGGAAAGCCCTCTCAGAAGAAGCCCCTCTCTCTGCCTCCCCAGGGTGTGTGTGTGTGCGTCTGCCCGGAGTTTATGTGTGTGTGTGGCACACTGACTCCACAGTGCCCCATTCATCCCATGTTGGCACAGAGATACTGGGTCCTGTTTAGAGGACCACAGAGAGAGACAGAGACAGACTAAGACTGAGAGAGACCGTTCACTCCTCGCAGAGTGACTCAATGCATGCTGACCACTCACCAAACCAGGCTGACTAGATCAACACTAATGAATATTGAACGATTGGCCATCACTGCTATGGTTGTCAACATACACAGCCCGAGTAGTTATGAGTCCGAGCACCATAGAGAGACACTTCTCAAATCTTCTCAGTGAAAGATGTTTCAGTTGCTCTCCGACCCCAATCAGTTAGTAGTACAATTGTCCCTTCGCTAAGCCCCACCACAGAATATTGGGCAACCAATCGCAGCGCTCCAATGGATAGCAACTGTCATCGAGTCTGACACCTTAGACAAGCTCACATTTCAAACGCATGAAAGTCAATGAGCGCTATGACAAAACTGTGAGTTTTCATCAAAAAGTAGCTAAATTGTTTAAATGGCTAAATTACAGTGCACCAGGTTTACTTGCTACTGTGATTCCTGAAATGCAGAACCTGCATTTTGTTAATAAAAAAAGTATACTTTTGTTTTATTTGCTAGCTCAGCTGGTTAGCTAGCTCTCAGTCTTACTGACCACAAAACGTTGCTAACGCTAGCTAGCCACTTAATATAACAGATTTTCTCGAAATGTATGTTAGCTAGCTAAGTTATCTGTATTATGAATACACCTATAATCTGCTGTCGACATCAGGATACGACTTGAGAGAACTAGTTAACTCTCAAAATGGTAAGTAGTAGCTTTAACTGCATGACAGTCCATTCAGAGCCATCTAGTGCATAGCTACACCAATGACAGTCCACCACAACATACCCGATAGTCTCCTGATTAATAAGGGGTAGTCTGTGTTTAATTTTATTGTGTATTAAAAACACAGTTTGAGATCGTTGCGAGAGGTTTTCTCCAGTAGTTTGAATGGGGAATGGAGCTTCTTGGGAAAATGTTGTCCGAGGTTGCAACATTAACCTAGTGGGTGGGTCTTAGTGAAGGGTCGATGGCTATGACTCTCACTCATAACCTTGGAGTGGAAACACAACCCATACATGTATGTAATTCTCCTCTGCTTTCAATGTATAGCAATGCAGTAGCAGGTTCTGCTTCTTTAGTATTGATTCTACTGTTCCTCTTTGAATCTCCAACAATGTGTTTTGGGGCTAGTGTATTCTGTTGAGTAAGGTCTTTGTTATTTAGAGTGTATGAGTGACTGGAACATACTTCCTCCTTCTACCCAAACACCGTCTTCCACACAAAGACAGGAACCCAGCAGAGAGGTGACCCCCCCAGCAGGAAGAGGGTGTTTGGGGTTGGGGTTAGGGTTGGGAGAATGTCATAGCCGGGGTTTAAAGGGCATCTCTGATCTGTGATTGTGTATGTTAACTGAGCAAACCCAGGAAACACTCCTGGTTGGCCGCACACCTCCCCTCTAGCAGAGACACAAACCCACTGTCCCAGACAATCTTCATATCAACAGGAGCTTGTTTATAGGTCTTCGTCTTCCACAAATCACACTGATTTACTTTCCTTCTCCTTTCTCCTACCCGTTGTCCTTTCACAACAGGCCATAGCTAGTATAGGCCACAGAGCTAAAGGGTAAAGGTGCTGTAACCTCTAACCGCTCCCTCAGTAGCACCACTGTGTTAGCCAGTTAGCAAATAACTATAGTCCAGATTGGCAACCAGAGGAAGAAGTGGTGTGCGAGTGATTAGATTTGTGTGCCCCTGCCCACCGCCCTCCACACTGCACCACTTGCCTGCTAGTTGATGCCTCTCACGCGCTCCTGATTACAAGCGTATGTGTAGGGGTTTTATTAGGCTGTGCTTCACCCAGAGTGAGAGACAGATGAGGAGCTGAGGTTGTTAGTAGGTATGTTTATCTCACCTGGAGTACTGTACTGTGGAGGTGAAAGCGGTCAGAGGAGTGTGGAGCTTACTGAAAGGATTGACTCAGCCAATGTTATTCCTCCAGACGAAGGCTTTGGTGTCATATTGGGTGCTCAGATTGAGTAATGAGTGTACTATAAAATGTCTCGAGAACCTACATCTTTCCTCCATTCTACCATGTTCGAACATATGAGCTGCTTCTATTTTCTCCCTCGGAATCTCTCTCTCATTCTCAATCTCATTCTCAATGTCTCTCTCTCTCTCTCTCTCTCTCTCTCTCTCTCTCTCTCTCTCTCTCTCTCTCTCTCTCTCTCTCTTCTCTCTCTTCTCTCTCTTCTCTCTCTCTCTCTCTCTCTCTCTCTTCTCTCTCTCTCTCTCTCTCTCTTCTTCTCTCTTTCTCTCTCTCTCTCTCTCTCTCTCTCTCTCTCTCTCTCTCTCTCTCTCTCTCTCTCTCTCTCTCTCTCTCTCTCTCTCTGCTCTCTCTCTCTCTCTCTCTCTCTCTCTCTCTCTCTCTCTCTCTCTCTCTCTTCTCTTCTCTCTCTCTTCTTCTCTCTTTCTCTCTGTTGTGTAGGATGGTTTCTGGGAACATTGATGACCTGGCCAGGAGTATTCTGAGTACTACAACACTGCTTCAGTGACGTCAGCGACGCATGGAGGAGTACGCAAGAGACGTGTGTCCCGACCTCGACATGGTACGTCCCACAAACCACTCATCACATACCGAGTACCTACAAACACCAATCATACTGTTGCATGTCCCACAAACTCAAGGCATCAATCCTGCTGCAATACAGTGGAACTGAGTCCCCACAACCATCACCTTACTGCAGCAGAGTTTAACCAAGTTCTATCAAAACAGGCCACACAGCTTACATCAATACAATATCAGCTAAAGAGCTGTGGTAACCCGCTTCTTCATGGCTCTACAATTTGTTGTTGAACTTATATAGAATACAACTATGCTGATTTTACTATTGTGAAGTGAGAGCCAAAATGCTTGAGGAAAATGTTAATTTTGTCAGATCTCCTTTTTATAATTCATAGTATCCTCAAACACGTCGTTCTTCGATCAGGTTGATATCTTTACAGAGTGTGATTTCCCAATGTGCTGCCAACAGCTGGGAGCAGACCTGGAGTTGGGGGGAGGGACGTTTGGAGAGCAATCAGTGAGTGTTTGGTGTTTGTGACTGTGTTCTAAAACACTTAGTTGCCCTCCTGCCTCCTGGTGCTGAAAGTGCTTGGTTGTGTTTTGGGGCTTTCTAGGGGTTCTCATTCACATGGATGTAGGGTAGTGGGGCATGGCACTCTGTGTTGCCAAGTTACTGGCTGAGGTATTGAAGAAGTCAGCTGCTCCTGGCAGAGAGTGCTGTCTGAGTACCCCTGGGGTCTATGCTCCATACACACACAACACAGAGAGAGATAGGGGGTTAGTGCTCATATGCTAGCTTTATTAACAGGCTTTGATAAACTATTCAAAGGATTGGTATCTACTTAGAATCCTTGAAACAGACAGCATCAGTTCTGAATTCGCATTCCAGAACTCCAAGAGTAAACTGGACTGACTCAGTTTATTCTACTCATCCTGAACATAAAAGAAGTGAGCCGAATTTAATATAGTAACTGTATTTTTTTGTTTTATTCTGTAACAGAAGTCACAGGGACACATTTTGTGTTGAGCACAAAACAGATAATTCAATTAAGTGGGAAGAGAGTGACAATACCTATGCTAGAGAGCATATTTGTAGGACTCTCTATTTCATTGACAAATGTTCACCGTTAATCTCCTCCGCTCTATCATAAAGTACTATCCATGTTATAGGCATAATAGAGGATCTGCTCTCAACGAA
>NC_036854.1:22152517-22155217 GCF_002910315.2 Salvelinus sp. IW2-2015 | reverse complement strand
TGTGTGTGTGTGTGTGTGTGTGTGTGTCAGGTGGAGCTGGAGGCCTTAGGCTTAATGGACTGTGGAGGCTATGGGCTAGTAGAGAAACACACTGGCATGTACACACGGCACACATACGCCACATGCACAGCACACCGGCCTCCAACAGMSAAACAAACAAACAAAAACACACTGACCCAGACAGTCTTCATCTCTACAGGAACAAGTTTAAAGGTCTTCGTCTTCCACAAATCATACTGATTTACTTTCCTTCTCCTTTCCGTTCTCCTTCCTATTCCCCTACGCAACAGGCCATAGCTAGTATAGCCCACAGAGCTAATTGGTAAATGTGCTGGAAGCTCTAACCCGATCTATCTCTAACAGACTTCCCCTCCCTCAGTAGCACCACTGTGTTAGCTAATAATCTTACCCTGGAGTGGCAGCCAGAGGAAGAAGTGGCGTGCGAGTAATTCGATTTGTGCTCTCTCGCACACCGCCCGCCACACTGCACCGCCATGCCCGGCCATGCTAGCCGAACGCCTGCCTGCCAGTTGGCGCGTCTCACCCTCTACTAATTACAAGCGTATGTGACAGGGGTTTTATTAAGCTGTGCTTCACCCAGAGTGAGAGACAGATGGGGAGCTGGGGTTGTTAGCCAGTCCCCTTTCCCTCGCCTGGAGTACGGTACTGTGGAGGTGGAAGCAGTGGGGGGAGTGTGGAGCTTACTGAAGGGTTTGGCTCAGCTTGAATCTTATACACTGTAAACAGTAGTGAAACCAATGTTTTTCATCCAGACAAAGGCGTTGGTGCCATTTTGGGCCCTCAAATTGAGGAATCAGTGTGAATCTGCAAGTGTCTCCCCAACTTACAATTTCTTTCTTCCATTCTGGTTCAAACATATGGGCTTCTTTTATTCTCTCCCTCTGAATTCTATGTTTTCTTACTCTGTCTGTCCTTCTGAATGACTTACCACTCTCTCTCTGTGTGTGTTGTGTAGGATGGTTCTCTGGGGAACATTGATGACCTGGCCCAGGAGTACTCAGAGTACTACAACACCTCACTCAGTGACGTAAGCGACCGCATGGAGGAGCTACGCAAGAGACGTGTGTCCCACGACCTCGACATGGTACGTCCCCACAAACACACTCATCACATACCGAGTACCTACAAACACCAATCATACTGTTGCATGTCCCCACAAACTCAAGGCCATCAATCCTGCTGCAATACAGTGGAACTGAGTCCCCACAAACCATCACCTACTACTGCAGCAGAGTTTAACCAAGTTCTATCAAAACAGGCCCACCAGCTTACATCAATACAATATCAGCTAAAGAGCTGTGGTAACCCGCTTCTTCATGGCTCTACAATTTGTTGTTGAACTTATATAGAATACAACTATGCTGATTTTACTATTGTGAAGTGAGAGCCAAAATGCTTGAGGAAAATGTTAATTTTGTCAGATCTCCTTTTTATAATTCATAGTATCCTCAAACACGTCGTTCTTCGATCAGGTTGATATCTTTACAGAGTGTGATTTCCCAATGTGCTGCCAACAGCCTGGGAGCCAGACCTGGAGTTGGGGGAGGGACGTTTGGAGAGCAATCCAGTGAGTGTTTGTGTTTGTGACTGTGTTCTAAAACACTTAGTTGCCCTCCTGCCTCCTGGTGCCTGAAAGTGCTTGGTTGTGTTTTGGGGCTTCTAGGGGTTCTCATTCACATGGATGTAGGGTAGTGGGGCATGGCACCTCTGTGTTGCCAAGTTACTGGCTGAGGTATTGAAGAATGCAGCTGCTCCTGGCAGAGAGTGCTGCTCTGAGTACCCCTGGGGTCTATGCTCCATACACACACAACACAGAGAGAGATAGGGGGGTTAGTGCTCATATGCTAGCTTTATTAACAGGCTATGATAACACTATTCAAAGGATTGGTATCTACTTAGAATCCTTGAAAACAGACAGCATCAGTTCTGAATTCGCATTTCCAGAACTCCAAGTAGTAAACTGGACTGACCTCAGTTTATTCTACTCATCCTGAACATAAAAAGAAGTGAGCCGAATTTAATATAGTAACTGATATTTATTTTGTTTTATTCTGTAACAGAAGTCACAGGGACACATTTTGTGTTGAGCACAAAAACAGATAATTCAATTAAGTGGGAAGAGAGTGACCATACCTATGCTAGAGACATATTTGTAGGACTCCTATTTCATTGACAAATGTTCACCGTTAATCTCCTCAGCTCTATCATAAAGTACTATCCAGTTATAGGCATAATAGAGGTTGATTAGAAAACGAGAGACACATAGAAACTCCCCCAGGCTTTCAGCAGCCATGTGGTTTTGGTTGATTTGAGAGGTGGGTCTCAATGAAAGATGGTATGGGTGAGTTATGGAGGGCTCAGCTGTCCTGATTGATGTTGGCCAAAGATTATGTCTGCTCTGCTCTCAGCTTTCCAGTGAAGCAATCTCACATCCATCATTGAAGAGTCAGTGTCTGTCGTTTGAGAGAATCTCTACACAGTTTTGTGTGTGTGTGTGTGTGTGTGTGTGTGTGTGTGTGTGTGTGTGTGTGTGTGTGTGTGTGTGTGTAGTGTGTGTGTGTGTGTGTGTGTGTGTGTGTGTGTGTGTGTGTGTGTGTGTGTGTGTGTGTGTGTGTGTGTGTGTGTCGTGCTTGCTGTGAGGTGTAGGTGTGTGTGTGTATGTGTTCGTGCATGTGTAGG
>NC_036854.1:22099257-22152228 GCF_002910315.2 Salvelinus sp. IW2-2015 | reverse complement strand
CGTGCGTGTGTCTGTATGTGTGTGTGTGTGCATACTGTATACACTGAGTATACCAAACTTTAAGGACACCTACTCTTTCCATGACATAGATTGACCAGGTGAATTCAGGTGAAAGTTATGATGACTTATTGATGTCACTTATTAAATCCACTTCAATCAGTGTAGATGAAGGGGAGGAGACGGGTTAAAGAAGGATTTTTAAGCCTTGAGACATTTGAGACATGGATTGTGTATGTGCCATTCAGAGGGTGAATGGGCAAGACAAAAGATTGAAGTGCCTTTGAACGGGGTATGGTAGTAGGTGCCAGGCGCACCGGTTTGTGACAAGAACTGCAACGCTGCTGGGTTTTTCACGCTCAAAAGTTTCCCTTGTGTATCAAGAATGGTCCACCACCCAAAGGATATCCAGCCAACTTGACACAACGGTGGGAATCATTGGAGTCAACATGGGCCAGCATCCCTGTGGAACGCTTTTGACACCTTGTAGCGTCCATGCCCTTACGAATTGAGGCTGTTCTGAGAGCAAAAGAGGGGGGTGCAACTCAATATTAGGAAGGTGCTCCTAATGTTTTGTGCACTCAGTGTATATGTGTTTGTGCATGTGTGTGTGTTTACGAGTGTGTGAGAGGATGAGTGAAGTGGGCTTCCTCTCTGTACGTATTGGGAAGGTTGGAAATGTTCCATCCTGGAGAGATAAAACAGGGGAAGAGGAAGCCTGGATTTACTGCCTGTCTGTCCTGCCTGGAGGAGAGAAGAGCTGGCTGGGTTGGGACAGGACGGGGGCCTGGGGAGTTGGGGTGGGAGGGCTACAGAGCATCTTTAACAGAGCTAGAGGAGGAGGAGGAGGAGGAGCACCTAAAAGCCTGCAGCTGTCTGTCCCTCCTGCACAACTTGGCAAGAGAGAGGAAAGGAAAGAGGAGGAACAGAGAGAATGGAGGGAGGAGATATCAAATCAAATCCAATTTTATTTGTCACATACACATGGTTAGCAGATGTTAATGCGAGTGTAGCGAAATGCTTGTGCTTCTAGTTCCGACAATGCAGTAATAACCAACGAGTAATCTAACCTAACAATTTCACAACAGCTACCTTATACACACAAGTGTAAAGGGATGAAAAATATGTATATAAAGATATATGAATGAATGATGGTACAGAACGGCATAGGCAAGATGCAGTAGATGGTATCGAGTACAGTATATACATATGAGATGTGTAATGTAGGGTATGTAAATATTATATTAAGTGGCATTGTTTAAAGTGGCTAGTGATACATGTATTACATAAAGATGGCAAGATGCAGTAGGTGGTATAGAGTACAAGATATCACATGAGATGCGTAATGTAGGGTATGTAAATCATTATATTAAGTGGCATTGTTTAAAGTGGCTAGTGATACATGTATTACATAAAGATGCAAGATGCAGTAGGTGGTATAGAGTACAGTATATACACATGAGAATGCGTAATGTAGGGTATGTAAACATTATATTAAGTGGCATTGTTTAAAGTGGCTAGTGATACATGTATTACATAAAGATGGCAAGATGCAGTAGGTGGTATAGAGTACAGTATATACAATGAGATGCTAATGTAGGTATGTAAACATTATATTAAGTGGCATTGTTTAAAGTGCCTAAATTACATTTAGATGGCAAGATGCAGTAGGTGGTATAGAGTACAGTATATACAATGAGATGCGTAATGTAGGGTATGTAAACATTATATTAAGTGGCATTGTTTAAAGTGGCTAGTGATACATTTTTACATATATGGCAGCAGCCACTCAATGTTAGTGATGGCTGTTTAACAGTCTGATGGCCTTGAGATAGAAGCTGTTTTTCAGTCTCTCGGTCCCTGCTTTGATGCACTTGTACTGACCTCGCCTTCTGGATGATAGCGGGGTGAACAGGCAGTGACTCGGGTGGTTGTTGTCCTTGATGATCTTTATGGCCTTCCTGTGACATCGGGTGGTGTAGGTGTCCTGGAGAGCAGGTAGTTTACATCTTTCCCAGTACTGAAACAGAAGCACATAGCAGACATTGTCCAGTCAGTATTTAGGGTTTTCAGGAGAGTGTTCTTGCCAACTGCCGTTACTCCACTCTCCCTTTGGCTGGTGTTATGCGTCTGGACTGGACACCTTCTCAGACAGTCTCAAAACTGGAACAAGGGAGGGAGAAGGCGCAGAGAGAGAGAGAGCAGGTATATCTCACTGGTCATCCCCAAAGCCAACACCTTCTTTGGCCGCCTTTCCTTCCAGTTCTCTGCTGCCAATGACTGGAACGAATAGCAAAAATTGCTGAAGTTGGAGACTTATATCTCCCTCACTAACTTTAAACATCAGATATCTGAGCAGCTAACCGATCGCTGCAGCTGTACATAGCCCATCTGTAAATAGCCCATCCAATCTACCTACCTCATCCCCATATTGTTTTATTTACTTTTTTGCTCTTTTGCACACCAGTATTTCTACTTGCACATCATCATCTGCACATCTATCACTCCAGTGTTAATTTGCTAAATTGTAATTACTTCGCTACTGTGGCCTATTTATTGCCATTTGCCATTTGCACACACTGTATATAGACTTTTTTCTATTGTGTTATTGACTGTACATTTGTTTATTCCATGTGTAACTCTGTGTTGTTGTTTGTGTTGCACTGCTTTGCTTTATCTTGGCCAGGTCGCAGTTGTAAATGAGAACTTGTTCTCAACTGGCTTACCTGGTTAAATAAAGGTGACATAAAAATGAGAGAGAGCGAGAGAGAGGGAGACTGGCAAATAAATATAGAGAGAAAGAAAGAGAGAGGGAGAATGGGTAGAGAGAAAGAGGGAGATAAGGTAAAGAAAGAGAGCAAGAGAGAGAAGGAGAGAGAGAGGGTGGGGGATTACTCTTGTGCCATATGAAGTGTGTCCAGACAGTGGCTGCCAGCCAGTCCCATCTAGGATCTCTCTGAAGAGCAATAGGAATGAGTTATATAAAGTCGTTATGATAAAATGTAGAGACGGACAGTACAACAACAGTACAATGGGCTGGCATTTAGACGTCCCCGCTGGGACATGCCCTTTCAGGGAGGGGTTGTCTATCACAGGGGACGAGGGTGGTGGCTCTCAGTGGACTTGTCCACCCCGCTCCTTCAAAACCTTCTCCTCTTCTCCATTCTCTCATCACCAGGCCTCTCCTCTGTACTGGCCCCATGGTAATCTGTCCTCTTTCCCTTTTGCTGTTCTGATGTGGCTTCCCCTCCCTTCTTCACACTCCTGCTGCAACACACAACGAGCCCTCCCTGTCTGGTCTGGACCAGCCTTTAGTCACTCCCCAGTCACCTCAGGCCAACTCTGACCCTGAAGCATGTGACCCTGTGTCAAAGGTCACTGCAGCTGTTAACTTACCTGAACCTTACACTTTGGCTAGAAGAAGCAAACTTGACAGTGGACATTGGAAGACTGTTCCTCTGTAGTGAGAAAGGCCATAGGGGAATGTTCTTCAATTCTGTTCCCGGAGACCCACAAGGTCTGCATGCTTTTGTTCCAGTCAGGTACCAGCACACCTGACCAGATTCAACTAATTAAGGTCCTTAATTTACTGTGGGTCTTCAGGACCAGGGTTGAGTACCACTTCCCACGGGTCGTCTGGGAGGTTTGTCTCTTAGTCTTTGTACCATGGCAGGGTGTAGTGTTCTACATACGACTGACTGATACCACAGAGCTGAAGTTGCCCCTTGAAAAACACTTTGGAATCCCTTTACAGCTGTGGTCAAGTATTTGTCGACAATGCAAAACCATAGCAGCTTCATATTAGCCTCATAACGAGGTCACAAATCCAAGTATCACATACTTGATAAAGATCCAATTTGCTTTCTTGTTTTCTCTCTCACTTCTCCTCCAGACATCTTGCAACACATCAAACTTTTCGGGGGAAAATGTGTTGCACAAACCAAACAAAACCCCTTGTTAATTTGATTTGTGAAACGCTTCCCCCAACCTCAGAGGCCTGTCCCGACTGTTGTCTTGGTTGTGTTTTAGAAGTGGGGTTCTTGGGCTTCCGAGTGTCGCAGTGGTCTAAGGCACTGCATCTCAGTACAAGAGGTGCCACTACAGCACCACTACAGTCCCTGGTTTGAATCCAGGCTGTATCACATCCGGCCGTGACTGGGAGTACCATAGGGCGGCGTACAATTGGCCCAGCGCTGTCCGCGTTTGGCCGGGGTAGGCCGTCATTGTAAATAAGAATCTGTTCTTAACTGACTTGCCTAGTTAAATAAAGGTTACTTTTTTTTTTTTAACAGCCCCATAGCTGTTGATGGAGGCTCTCTGTCTCTGTAATGACTATCAGCGTACCCTCTTCCTGTCTGACCTGTTACTTTTATGAGCAGCCAGAACACAAAGTGTTAGGCAAACATCCCTCTAGGAGAATGAAGGCTATGGATTAACTCCATCACGCACAGTCGCCAAGCTGCCTTATAGTCCCACTGACTGTGCTACTTTCTCTTCAGGCTTGATTAAGCTTGATTGGTTTGGTCGAGAACAGTTAAACCCCACTGGTGATTCTAACAGGTACCATTCTAACAAGAGCATTAAACAGATTATAAGCAAACCATTATATAGAATGAAGACTATTTGTGTCCCAGTCTCACTCGTCTCTCTACAGCCCAGTCTAAGTACATCAACCCTAGCCATGTAATCGGTGCTGGATGGCTACAGCAGTACGTTGGTCTGTCTTTCTGTCTCTCTGTGATCAGAGAGACACTGAGGGCAGGGCAAGACTGGGCAGGTAGATACTGGAGATACAGAAACCCTGTAGGGGCAGACTGGACTGGCAGGTGCCACCTCACTGGAGACAGTTGTATCTCTCTGATTGAATCAGATATGGAAGACAATAATAAGCACAAAAAGCATGTGGTATTTCATCATAACAAACTCTCTAACTCTAACCATTTGTCAAGGTTGACTAAATGTCCCTAGGTTAGTGGTTAGTGAAATGCAAAGCCTTCTCTCCTGCACCAACATCCAGGATCCCAGGTAAGACATTCAGTAAACACTGAAACACCGGAGAACCCCAGTCAGTGACATGTCAGGTGTTGTTGTGAGAGAATCTTTACAGGTGTATGATCTTAATTTGAGCCAGTTTGCTACAGCAGGAAAATAGTCCTGCAACAACAGGAAATGTGAATGATTTATGTGGATTATAATTTATGGACATTTTTGTAGGGGTTGATACATTTTTCATCTTAAATTTCAAAGTGAAAATTACAATCGTTAGAAGCCTTTTAAAAACTCAAATACACTACAAGCTTGCATTTCCTGGAACATTCTCAGCATCAAACGAGTGATCCAATTAAGATCCGACATCTGTAGCGCCTCATGTTATCTATAATGGTTTCTAATGTAGAGATGCGTGTGAGCCTCAGTTGGTTCAGGACTCAAGCTCAGGCATGTCTGTTGTGCTGCTCTGTGAGGTAAGCTGATGCCTGTAATTATGGGCTAATACCTAGTTGAAGAGAATTCACCTCATTACTTTGATATGGGGTCAGTTCAACAAAGTTAGACATGCTACAGTAGGAGACAAGCTGACTCTGGGTTTGCTCCAACTATTCCACTTCCTAAATGTTATTTATTACTTAGCCTATTATCTTTCAGGCACAATAAGCTCCCAACAGGAAAGTAAACACGTTGATGTTTTGTACGTGTGTTAAAGGCCAGAATGCCCAGGTAGTGTTACTGCCAACGAAAGTGGTTTGCACTTGGCAGTGTAGCTATCAGCAGAGGTTTGTCTGTAGATGTTTGGTGTTACTGTGTTTTTAGACCCTTAGCTGCTCTGCTAGTGAACTATTTATAGATTGATGAAGTGTGTATTTAACTGTATTAGTCCGTTTTGGATCATACCATAACCATGGCTACATGGTGTTTAACATGATTTTTGAATGATTCATCATAAAAAATCATAACCATGGCTACACACACACACACACACACACACACACACACACACACACACACACACACACACACACACGCACACACACACACACTTGAGCCCTCCCAGAAGGAAAGTAAATAGAGGCGTTAGTCATGATCCAGTCTGTATGTGTGAGGTTGTGGAGTATTTTCCTGTAAATGAACGGTGACACGCTGCAGCTCAGGGGTGATGCAGCAGGCTGCGGTTCAACATGCCCGCCATGGACCTGGATTTCCCGTTTCTTTGTGTGTTTTTGCAATGTCTGCGATTAAGTGTGTGTGTCCATGACCACACATGCATGTGCTTGTCAGTGATGTCTTCAGGATCAGCTGGTTCAGCGGGCTTGTCTCTCCACAGTCTTGTTTATCCACTAACTGTCTCTCTTGGCTGGGACTGGGCTGGTGCCAGGCTCCCCAGCTGGCCTCGGTGCTCCCACGTCTTCCTCCAGGTGTGGACATACAGCCACCTCTCTCACCCTCAGCCCTGCCCCGGGCCATCTGGTCTGGTTTGGGCCACCTGGTCTGATCTGGTTTGGGCCACCTGGTCTGACCTGGTTTGGGCCACCTGGTCTGACCTGGTCTGGGCCACCTGGTCTGACCTGGTCTGACTTGGTTTGGGCCAGCCTGGTCTGACCTGCGTCTGGGCCACCTGGTCTGACCTGCGTCTGAACTTGTTTTGGGCCACCTGGTCTGACCTGGTCTGGGCCACCTGGTCTGACCTGGTCTGCGGCCACCTGGTCTGACCTGGTCTGACTTTGGTTTGGGCCACCTGGTCTGACCTGGTTTGGGCCACCTGGTCTGACCTGGTTTGGGCCACCTGGTCTGACAACCAACATAGTACGCCTCAGTGTGTTTCCAAAGCAGGCTTACATATGGTCTGCCATGTGCTGGGCTTTTCTTGGTTGGTTTGCATGCTCTGGAGCGTGGGAATATTGTGGATGGAACATAGCTCTTGTGTCTCATTCTCACCACTCCCCACTCCCTCTCCCCTTGTTCTGACTTATTTGGGTCTAAGGTAGCACTGCAGATTTAGTTTTAGTTTCTGTGCCCTATGAAAAGTTGTATTTGTTTTGCGCTGTCTTTGGTGAGAAGTGTGGGCCTGCACTAGTGTTGGTTCCAGGTTTAGTCTGGTCATCTATTCAGGCTCCTGTCTGCAGGGTAGACATTGTGATCCTCATTAGCTACTGTCTCCTCTCATCCTCACTCCAGTAACTTTCCACGCTCTCTTAACTCTCTTCCCCATCTCTCTCTCTCTCTCTCTCTCTCTCTTTATTTATCTCTCTCTCTGTATTCTTCTCTCTCTCTCCCTCCCTCTCTCTCTTTCATTCAATACAGTCACACATAAGAAATCAGGTAAACACCCACACACATCCATTAATCTGGCATTTCTATATACACACAAGCAATCATGCGGTTACACAATCAGATACACACAGTCTCACACACATCTTGAGAGACACACACGCTAGTGTTGTGTGGGTCAGCTGTTTTTTTTCTCTTGAACATTTATTGAACAATTATATTTTTCTTCAAAATTCATTTATTTTTTGGATATTGATGCCTGTTGAACAGTATGTGACAATGCGAGCTCTCTACTGCTCTCTCATCACGTCGGACCACCGTTCACCATTCACCATGCGCGACAAGTAGCCTACAAACATTTCAGTTTTTATAAACTGCATTACTGCCGTTGCATTAAACTTATGAGTACACCATTCGTTTGTGCTATTAGAGGTAACACAAACTCAAGGATTATTTAATTTGTCGCACACGCCACATCCTTTCTCTGAAACATATCGTGTCAGCAGCACTGGCTCTCAATCCCTGCTGAACTCTCAAACAGTTCTTGTTCACTCAAATCTGCAGTGCCTTCAGAAAGTATTCATACCCCTTGACTTATTAAAAATGTTGTGTTACAGCCTGAATTCAAAAGGGATTAAATAGATGTTTTTCTTCCACCCATCGATACACAATACCCCTTAGTGACAAAGTGAAAACACATTTTTAGAAATGTTTGCACATTTATTGAAAATGAAGTACAGAAATACCTAATTGCATAAGTATTCACAGCCCTGAGTCAATACATGTTAGAATCACCTTTGGTAGTGATTACAGCTGTGAGTCATTCTGGGTAAATCTTTAAGAGCTTTTCACACCTTAAATTGTACAACATTTGCACATTATTCTTTTAAAAATTCTTCAAGCTCAGTCAAGTTTGTTGTTGATCAATCCTAGACAGACATTTTCAAGTATTGCCATAGATTTTCAAGACGATTTAAGTTAGAACTGTAACTAGGCCACTCAGGAACATACAATGTCATCTTGGTAAGAAACTCCAGTGTATATCTGGCCTTGTGTTTTAGGTTATTGTTCTGTTGAAAGGTGAATTTGTCTCCCAGTGTCCATTGGAAGGCAGACTGAACCAGGTTTTCCTTGAGGATTAAGCCTATGCTTAGCTCTATTATGTTTATTTTTATCATAAACTCACTAGTCCTTGCAGATGACAAGCATACCCACAACATGATGCAGCCACCACCATGCTTGAAAATTGTGGTACTGAGTGGTACTCAGTGATGTATTGTATTGTATTTGCCCCAAACATAACGCTTTGTATTCAGGACAAAAAGTAAATTTCTTGGCCACATTTTTTGCAGTTTAACTTTTTTGCCTTATTGCAAACAGGACACATGTCTTGTAATATTTTTATTCTGTACAGGCTTCCTTATTTTCACTCTGTCTATTAGGTTAGTATTGTGGAGTAACTACAATGTTGATGATCCATCCTCAGTTTTCTTTCATTTTACCCATCTACCAATAAGTGCCTTTCTTTGTGAGGCATTGGAAAACTCTCCCTGGTCTTTGTTTTTGAATCTGTGTTTGAAATTCACTGCTCAACTGTGGGACCTTACAGATAATTGTATGTGTGGGGTACAGAGATGAGGCATACTTTTTTTTATGATGAATCATTCAAAAATCATGTTAAACACTATTTTTGAGTCCATCTAACTTATTACAGCGCCTTGCAAAAGTATTCACTCCCTTGGCATTTTTCGTATTTTCTTGCATTACAACCCGCAATTTAAATTGATTTTATTTGGATTTCATGTAATGGACAGACACAAAATAGTCCAAATTGGTGAAGTGAAATGAAAAAAACTACTTGTTTAAAAAAAAAAAAAAAAAAATTCAAACTGAAAAGTGGTGGGTGCATATGTATTCACCCCCTTTGCTATGAAGCCCCTAAATAAGATCTGGTGCAACCAATTACCTTCAGAAGTCACATAATTAGTTAAATAAAGTACACCTGTGTGCAATCTAAGTGTCACATGATCTCAGTTTATACACACCTGTTCAGAAAGGCCCCAGAGTCTGCAACACCACTAAGCAAGGGGCACCACCAAGCAAGCGGCACCATGAAGACCAAGGAGCTCTCCATACAGGTCAGGGACAACGTTGTGGAGAAGTAAAGATCAGGGTTGGGTTATAAAAAAAGATCAGAAACTTTGAACATCCCACGGAGCACCATTAAATCCATGATACATTTTTTTAAAGAATATGGCACCACAACAAACCTGCCAAGAGAGGACCACCCACCAAACTCACGGACCAGGCAAGGAGGGCATTAATCAGAGAGGCAACAAAGAGACCAAAGATAACCCTGAAGGAGCTGCAAAGCTCCACAGCGGAGATTGGAGTATCTGTCCATAGGACCACTTTAAGCCGTACACTCCACAGAGCTGGGCTTGCGGAAGAGTGGCGTGCAAAAAGCCATTGCTTAAAGTAAAAAATAAGAGGCATATGGGCATATGGGAGACTCCCCAAACATATGGAAGAATGTACTCTGGTTAGATGAGACAAAAATTTAGCTTTTTGGCCATCAAGGAAAACGCTATGTCTGGCGTAAACCCAACACCCCGAGAACAACATCCCATGGGGATGTTTTTCATCGGCAGGGACTGGGGAACTGGTCAGAATTGAAGGAATGATGGATGGCGCTAAATACAGGGAAATTCTTGAGGGAAACCTGTTTCAGTCTTCCAGAGATTTGAGACTGGGATGGAGATTCACCTTCCAGCAAGACAATGACCCTAAGCATACTGCTAAAGCAACACTCGAGTGGTTTAAGGGGAAACATTTAAATGTCTTGGAATGGCCTAGTCAAATCCCAGACCTCAATCCAATTGAGAATCTGTAGTATGACTTAAAGATTGCAGTACACCAGGAGCTGGAGCAGTTTTGCCCTGAAGAAGCTTATCGAGACATACCCCAAGAGAGTATGTTTCCCTTCGAAATTCAACATATTATGGATGTCTGTTTTTGATGCATTAATTCCGCGTGGTTAATGTTCGGGCTATGATTTGAAGAAGGCTTAAAACAAAATAATTTAAAATGACACACTATTAGCATCAAGTATCATTAAGTATTCTCACGGCTTGCTAGACTATCGTGAACGGCGGTGGCTCAGTGGTCTAAGCAGCACACTCTAATTCTGAGCATCGTGAGTTTGCGCCCAGTGCTGGGCAGTCTTTTTCTTGTTTTTTTGTGAGCACCGAGGAAGGCATATATCGTCGTTCTCAGGGCCTTTTCAAATGTCTGAAATCTAAGTCTAATTCTAGTGATCAGGCTGCGTATTTGATATGTACAAGGCAAGAGGAACGTTTGTTGACTTGTGTGCCTTTTCCAAGAGTTAGCTTTGCATTTCTGGAGCATCGGGAATTCACATCACGGCTTGGTGATGAAAGTGAGAGGGGATGTGCGTTTGTTTGCTCGTTTTTGATTGAGTCCTCCCCCTCTTTCCCTCCTTTCTCTCCCTTCTTCTCTCCCTCCTTAACTCGCTCTCCCTTTCCCTGTATGTGTCTGCATCTTGGAGGAGTAGGAGGGGGAGGAACAGAGGGTTGCTTTGTGCTCCTGTCTCTGTGGGGCTCTATCTGTGTTTTGGAGCAGAGCTAGAAGCGGAGGCTGTGCGTGTGTGCGTGCGTGTGTGCGTGCGTGCGGTGGCGTGGCGTGCAGGTAAGTGCTGAGATGAAGATAAGCTATACGAATGCTGCCGAAACAGGTATATCACAGACAACCTCTGTCACAGTGGAGTTGGCATCATAGACAACAGGCATATCACCAGACACCCTCTGTCACAGTGGAGTTGGCATCATAGACAACAGGCATATCACCCGACACCTCCGTCACAGTGGAGTTGGCATCATAGACACAGGCATATCACCAGACACCTCTGTCACAGTGGAGTTGGCATCATAGACAACAGGCATATCACCCGACACCTCCGTCACAGTGGAGTGGGCATCATAGACAACAGGCATATCACCAGACCTCCGTCACAGTTGAGTGGCATCATAGCCAATCAGATTGCAAAAAATCTTCAAATCAAGTATGTCTGTACCTGTGTCTGTAACTACATACTGGGTTTTGCTTGCTAAAGGATAGACGTTGGTCCAGCCTCACAGATATGTTCCTCTCTATTCAAAGCCACTTGTCTCAAACAGCTCAGTCACTGTATGTATAGGATTGTGTAGTGCCACAGGAACAAAAGGCTTACAGGTCCCTCTAACTCAGTGTAAATAGAGTTTTATGTACTTGGCTTGGCGCTCCCTGACTTATGGGATCCCTCTATTCCCTTGGATGACATTTGTTCACTCTGTTCAACAGCTCTTCCCAACTTCTTGATTTACAGAGGGAAACTTCCGGACCACTACCATAACACGGGTTTCCTGAGCACTCTACCAGACTGAGCGATAGACAGGCTAGGGGCAGACACGACAGGCTAGGGGACAGACAGACAGGCATACAAGGAGGGGACAGGCAGCCTAGGGGGCAGACAGACCAGGCTATGGGACGACAGACAGCGAGACAGACAGACAGACAGACAGACAGACAGACAGACAGACAGACAGACAGACAGACAGACAGACAGACAGACAGACAGACAGACAGACAGACAGACAGATGCTATAGAGCTGCAGTAGCAGACCCGAGGAGAGGAGGGATGGACAGCTCTGCAGACAGACAGGGCAGCTCACAGTCATAGAGTATGTTCTGGTTCTGTGTTATGACAGTAATTTCTGTTCTGGTGCTACAAGTAGTGTTGATTATGGCTCAGCCATGTCCAGTTATTATCTGGTCAATGGTGCCATAATCAATCTCAGATGGAAAGACAAGTAAGGCTAGAGGACAGACAGGAAGGCATGCTAAGGGTCATGCAGGGAAACTGTGTGCTAGAAGAAAGCCTGGCTGGCTGGCCCCTGTTGAGATAACCATAGTGATATACACTAAGTGTAGGGTCCACAGGCTAAGCTATTTGCTTTCATAGCACTTCAGCTGTACTTACACTTCCCTCAGGCTAGGAGGGTTTATATCACCTCTGAGTAACTCTCATTAATACACGCACACGTTATATGTCTTTGGGAAATTGAAAGGAAAAGGACCCATCATCTCTCCATTCAGTAGAGGAAAAGGAAACAGTCAGTTCTCCTGATGTCATATCCTCTATGAAGACATCTGGGAAATGATCATGTACTGATCTAGGAACAGTTTCCCTCAGCCCCTGTCCTGTTCATCTGGGTGTGTTGTTATGACTGATCAGGAAGAGGTTAAGCTCAGGGCAGACTCCTCCTTTATTTCCTGTATCCTCCTCCCTGGAGGAAGTGTGAGTCTTACTTCCTGTCCTCTCGTTATATAGCTATCTCTCATTGGTGGAAAGGACGAATCCGCCCTGAGCTTAACCTCTGATTGGCTGCCACTGTACATTTCACATTTCACATATTCCACAGCACAGTACTCACTACTCACTGTCGATCGTCTGTCCTTTAGTCATTACATGAAACACTAACCCTTCTGGTATTCACAAAAAACTCAAACAAATATGCATCCAATACGCACCCAGTAAGAGTAATCACGGCTCTGGACGACACTGAAGGCAGAACTCCACAGTGTCAAGCCCTATTAGAGTCATATGGAGAGGAGTGGGATTGAGTCATCGGCTCAATCATTGGGCGCACATTGTCGACTAGCATCCCAGCGCTAACAGTTAATGGTGATGGTTTTACCTTCAGGAAAATCCATTGGGGAATTTGAAAGAAGAGACTAAAAGAAATTATCAGATTATCCGAAATTATCAGACCACCACCAGAAGTTCCATCAAGGAAGTCCTCCTGCCTCCTGAGTGGCACAGCGGCCTAAGGGACTACATCGCAGTGCTTGAGGTGTCACTACAGCCTCGGGTTCGATCCCAGGCTGTGTTGCAGCCAGCTGGGACCGGGAGACCCATGAGACGGTGCACAAGTGGCCCAGTGTTGTCCGGGTCAGGGGAGGATTTGGTTGGTCGGGTTTTCCTTGTCCCATCGTGCTCTAGCAACTCCTTGTGGCGGGCCGGGCGCCTGCAAGCTGACTTTGGTAGCCAGTTGTACGGTGATTCCTCCGACACATTGGTGTGGCTGGCTTCTGGGTTAAACAAGCGGTGTGTCAAGAAGTAGTGCGGCTTGGCAGGGTCGTATTTCGAAGGACGCATGGCTCTCGACCTTCGCCTCTCCCAAGTCCGTACGGGAGTTGCAGCGATGGGACAAGACTGTAAATACCAATTAGATATTGTCACGCTGGTATAAAGGATTTGGAGACAGGTGCAGGAATAAATAATAGGGGTTTTTAATACGGCCAAAACAAACACGTTGTGGCAGACAAGAGGGTTGGGTCAAAACGTTTACACAGATCAGACACGGACAGAGTAGGATTAGCTCAGGTTCAAAGGTGTTCATTAAAATAATAGTCCAAAAGAAAAGAATACGTCTCCCCCAAGAGACCCTCTCCGGGATACCGTCTTCTGGGCTCCGGGTCTTGCTGTGTCCTGTGGGGATCAAAAACTGAACTCCCTCCTGTTACCTCTGGTACCGTCCCCAACTATACGGGAGTCCTTTCCTCCCCCAGTCTCTCTCCTGTGTGCTGCCCTTCTGGCAGCTTTATGGGACTTGTACAGTTGGTGAGCAATCAGCCCTTGATTACTCACCAATCCCCAATCAGCTCCAATTAGTCCTGGCCGGAGAGCCTGTCGAGACCTGGCACGTCCAGCAGATGGAGTCATCGCCTCGTGATGTATACTCCGTCTGACACCAGGCCTCGACTAGTCTCCCCCTGGTGGCTGACCTGCTGTACGCCACAGCATATACAAAACACTTTGATGTACCCAAACAAAAGAGCGAGGGTAAACCTCGTAGAATGACACGGGACGAGACCCGTAATACGCGATGAACAAACCACGCAGCACAGGCTGAGACAACGCATAGGTACTCACACGACCAACGGACATGGGAACAATAACTGACAAGGACAATGGGGAACAGAGGGCACATATATATCATACTAATCAGGGGAAATGGGAACCAGGTGTGCGTAATCAGACAAGACAGTCCGGGGTTGAAGATAATGAATCCAGTTCAGTGAAGCCTAGATGGCCGGTGACGTCGACCTCCGGAACTGGTGAACAGAATGAGCAGCAGTACAGGGGGGAATCCGTGACAGATATCACGAAATTGGGGAGAAAAAGGGGTAAAAGTACAACAACAACAAATGTATAATAATAAAAAATAAGGAAGTCCACCTGACCAAAGTACAGTGATACAAAGAATCAGAACAGGAACCTGGTGGACGAGGGCTCTCTCTCTTGCTCTTTCTCTCCTTCCTTGTGTATGGGGGTTTCTCTTAAGAGGATTATTCTTATTTATTTTTCCTCCCTTTCCAGGGGAGTTCATTAAGAAAAGCACAGTACACTGACTCTGTAATAAGCAGGAAAAGTACCTTCATAGAAACCACTACAGGAAAATTACCTAGTTTAAAGAGTTTAATTAGAGATACAAGGAATAGTGGCTTGTTTTTTTTAACCCTTTTTCTCCCCAATTTTGTGATATCCAATTGGCAGTTAGTCTTGTCCCATCGCTGCACCTCCCATACGGACTCAGGAGAGGCGAGGGTCAAGAGCCATACGTCCTCCAAAACACGACCCTGCCAAACCACACTGCCCGCTTAACCCGGAAACCAGCCGCACCAATGTGACGGAGGAAACACCATACACCTGGCGACCGTGTGGTGTGCATTGTGCCCAGCCTGCCACAGGAGTCGCTAGTGTGCGATGGGACAAGATCCCTGCTGGCCAAACCCTCCCCTAACCCAGACGAGGCTGGGCCAATTGTGCGTGGCCCATGGGTCTCCCGGTCTCGGCCAGCTGCGACAGAGCCTGGACTCAAACTAGGATCTCTAATGGCACAGCTAGCACTGCAATGCAGTGCCTTAGACCACTGCGCCACTCGGGAGGCCCAATAGTGCTCTATTTAAGAAAAAATGTAATCAGTTCCTGATGTCTTGGTTGTACTATTTGTGTATAGGCTAACAGTAGAAACCCCGTCTTGCACAGTGATCTCTCTCTCTATCTCTCTCGCACTCTGGATAGGCCATGACAACAAGAACAGCTGCTTTAGCCATATGCTACTTCACTCTACCTCTCACACACACATCAACACATACACACACACACACACACACACACACACACACACACACACACACACACACACACACACACACGTCAGGCAGAGCAGCTCACCACATGTTATGGGTCCAAAGAGGTGACTGTGACACAGATCTGTCAGGGTTTTTCCACTGTTTTCACTGTAGTTTGGATGGGCCATTGACCCATAATCATTCTTGCATACGCCTCTGAATACGTAATCAAAGCACTTCAAGAGTGTTCATAAACATGAGGTGTTCCCTGAGGGATTTACGTATCATACGAGGGTGGAGTTAGGGTGCTGTTATATGTTGTCATTCTGGTGTTTGTACAGTCAGGTCAGTTATTCAAGTCGTCTATTGTTTATTTGGATAGGTAGGATTCCTGTAGCACCTCACTGAACTCTCTTATCACTGAACTAAGTCTCTTGACTCAGTTAAAACAGGTCTGGCAGGTTTATGGTATGGTCTTTGTTTTCAGCTGCCAGTAATAGCATGTGAATGAATAGACTTGTACATGTACACGCGTGTGGCGATATACATGTAAACTCATTCTGGTGGGAAGCTGCTATAGACCACCAAGTGCTAACAGTCAGTATCTGCATAATATGTGTGAAATGGTTGATAATGTATGTGATAACAACAGAGAGGTATATTTTCTGGGTGATTTAAATATTGACTGGCTTTCATCAAGCTGCCTACTCAATAAAAAGCTTCAAACTGTAACCACTGCCTGCAAACTTGTTCAGGTTATCAGTCAACCTACCATGGTAGTTACAAACAGCACAGGAATGAAATCATCAACATGTATTGATAATATATTTACTGATGCTGCAGAAATGTGTTTGAAAGCAGTATCCAAATCCATCGGATGTAGTGATCATAATATAGTAGCCATATCTAGGAAAACCAAAGTTCCAAAGGCTGGACCTAATATAGTGTATCAGAGGTCATACAATACGTTTGTAGTGAATCTTATGTTGATGATGTACATTTATGAAATTGCGTATTCCAGTTACTAATAAGCATTAAGAAAGTGACTGTAAAAACTGTTAAATCCCCTTGGATTGATGTGGAATTGAAAAAGTGTATGGTTGAGAGGGATGAGGCAAAACGTATGGAAATAAGTCTGACAGCACAACCGATTGGCAAACATACTGAAAATTGAGAAGTCATGTGACTAAACTGTATAAAAAGAAGAAGAAACTACTAAGAAACAAAGATAAATGATATAAAGAATGATAGTAAAAAGCTTTGGAACACTTCAAATTACATTTTGGGCAAAAAGACAAACTCATCTCCATCATTCATTGTATCAGATGGCTCATTCATCAAAAAACCCACTGATATTGCTAACTACTTTAATGATTTTTTCATTGGCAAGATTAGCGAACTTAGGCATGACATGCCAGCAACAATCGCTAACACTACACATCCAAGTATATCTGGACAAATTATGAAAGACAAGCCTTGTCATTTTTTATTCTGTAAAGTATGTTTGGAAGAGGTGAAAAGATGATTGTTGTCTATCAACAATGACAAGCCACCGGGGTCTGACTACTTGGATGGAAAATTACTGAGGAAAATAGCAGACGATATTGCCACTCCTATTTGCCATATCTTCAATTTAAGCCTACTAGGAATTATGCGCCCTCAGGTCTGGAGGGAAGCAAAAGTCATTCAGCTACCTAAGAATAGTAAAGCCCCCTTTGCTGGATCAAATAGCCAACCAATCAGCCTGTTACCAACCCTTAGTAAACTTTTTGAAAAATAGTGTTTGACTAGATACAATGCTATTTTACAGCAAACTAATTGACAACAGACTTTCAGCATGATTATAGTGAAGGACATTCAACAAGCACAGCACTTACACAAATGACTGATGATTGGCTGAGAGAAGTTGATGATAAAAATATTGTGGGGGCTGTCTTGTTAGACTTCAGTGTGGCTTTTGACATTTTTGATCATAATCTGCTGCTTGAAAAACGTATGCGTTATGGCTTTACACCCCACGCTATATTGTGGATAAAGAGTTACCTGTCTAACAGAACGCAGAGGGTGTTTTTTAATGGAAGCCTCTCCAACATAATCCAGGTAGAATCAGGAATTCCCCAGGGCAGCTGTCTAGGCCCCTTACTTTTTTCAATCTTTACTAATGACATGCCAGTGGCTTTGAGTAAAGCCTGTGTGTCTATGTATGCGAATGACTCAACACTATACACGTCAGCTACTACAGTGACTGAAATGACTGCAACACTTAACAAAGAACTGCAGTTAGTTTCAGAATGGGTGGCAAGGAATAAGTTAATCTTAAATATTTCAAAAACTAAAAGCATTATATTTGGGACAAATCATTCACTAAACTCTAAACCTCAACTAAATCTTGTAATGAATAATGTGGAAATTGAGCAAGTTGAGGTGACTAAACTGCTTGGAGTATCCCTGGATTGTAAACTGTCATGGTCAAAACATGTTGATACAACGGTAGCTAAGATGGGGAAAAGTCTGTCCATAATAAAGCGATGCTCTCCCTCCTTAATAACACCATCAACATGGCAGGTCCTACAGGCCCTAGTTTTGTCGCACCTGGACTGCTGTTCAGTCGTGTGGTCAGGTGCCACAAGGAAGGACTTAGGAAAATGACAATTGGCTCAGAACAGGGCAGCACGGCTGGCCCTTAACTGTACACAGGGAGCTAACATTAATGATATGCATGTCAATCTCTCATTGCTCAAATTGGAGGAGAGATTGACTTCATCACTACTTGTTTTTGTAAGAAGTGTTGACATGCTGAATGTACTGAGCTGTCTGTTTAAACTACTAGCACACAGCTCAGACACCCATGCATACCCCACAAGACATGCCACCAGAGGTCTCTTCACAGTCCCTAAGTCCAGAACAGACTATAGGAGGTGCACAGTACTACATAGATCCATGACTACATGGAACTCTATTCCACATCAGGTAACTGATGCAATCAGTAGAATCAGATAAAAAACAACAGATAAAAAGCCACACACACAGGTTCAAACACACGTATACACACACAAACACTAGCACTCTACACACACGTACATAGAAATAACGTTGTATGGTGGTATTATACATGTTGTATTGTAGATATGTAGTTGTGTAATAATGTTATATGATGTACTGTTTTCTCTTTTGTGTTATGTGTAATGTAAGTGCCTTTAATCTGTTTGGACCCCAGGAAGAGTAGCTGCTGCCTAATACATAGAAATGCAAACACTGCTCTGTTCTCTCCTTTCTTCTCACTGTTATCTTTTTTCTTATGTTCAATGTCACAGTCAATGTATGTGATTGTTGATACACCCTCCTTGATTTGATCCGTCATTCTCTTTTCTCTACCTGAGCAACTCATGTTCATATGGTTTCATACTTTACACCGCCCCTCCCTTCACTGGCCAATAATGATAACCTTGCTCTAACTCCGATCTCTCTCTCTCTCTCTCTCTTTCCCTCTCTTTATTTCTCTTCCTCTCTCACAGGAGAAAGTTGACACAAGCCCCACCTCTCTGCAGCTTCGCTCGGAGATTCAGGTAAGCTAAAACTCCCCTTGCATTGGTCATACAACATTTATACTTGGTTACATTTACGTATCATTACATCAGCATCAGAGTTACATTAATTTGGACATCCATTTTTTTTACATCAATGTTATTTGAGCTATTAGACGTTGAGTAACACAACCTGAATGCTATACCAATGTTACATGGCTGAATACCAGGCTAAACGCAGTACCTCTTCTGTCCACAGGAGTCCCTTGGTTTCAGCAGTGAGGTGTCCACTCCAGAGACCGAGAGAAAGTAAGACTATAGTTCAACCCCACTTCTCTCTACATGTGTGACGAATGTGCAGTGCAGTGAATCTGGGTTATATCATCAACATCAATTGGAAGTGTGTTTTTTGCATGTCCCAGAGACACCTCGAAGAGCGGGGTCATGGCCAGGGTCTGCCATTATCAACGGCAACCCTGGAGCAATTAGGGTTAAATGCCTTGCTCAAGGGCACATCAACAGATGTTTCACCTTGTTGGCTCAGGATTCAAAGACCTTTCGGTTACTGACCCAACACTAACCACTATGCTACCTTCCACCCTGAGACTCCAGCCTGAGAGGCTTGTAGAAAGTCTCAACATCAGCTGCTACAGAATTACTCTGTCATAGATACATTATCAGTGTGTCCTCGAATCCAGTCTGGTGTCAAACTTTAACCAAAACATTCAACACGGGCAGACATTTGATACTGGCGGTTAAACAGGTCAAAGGTAACAACATCAGTACTTAGTCACAACAGATCATTAATTATACACTGCAGTGGCAGTCGGTGATGTTTAAGATGAGGGAGGACGATTATTTTTTTATGACCATGGCCTTATTTCTATTACAGAATATTGGATGACTGTCATTCATATTCCATTCACCCAGCTCATTGTAACATCGATAGGTTTAGGCTACTACATGATACTCAAATGTTCCCTATACCCATCATGAGGTTGCTATAACCTAGCCTATGAATTAAAGTTTACAACATAGGTGCACAGGTCGAGATTTTTTGTTGTTGTAATCAAGGTGATAGACAGTGACACATTCAATACCACCTTGCACACTCTTGCCTGCATCTAGCTCATTTAAGGTGTAATCATTAGTCCAACATCTGCAAACGAGAGTTTGTATTGGACAAATTCAAGTATCTCTGTTTCATTCCGTTTAAGAAATGTTTTTGAACAGAATTGGCAGAATGAATAGACCACCTGATCACACGCAAACACAGTTCACTTCCATAGCAGCCATATACAGTGCCTTGCAAAAGTATTCATCCCCCTTGGCATTTTTCCTATTTTGTTGCATTACAACCGGTAATTTGAATGGATTTTTATTTGGAATGCATGTAATGGACATACACAAAAAAGTCCAAATTGGTGAAGTGAAAAAAAAAAGGGGGGGTAATGAAGCAGTCAGGGACAGGGCCTGAAAGCTTGCAGTAGTACCGCGTCAGTCCAACTGGCTACAGTCCACTGGCTACAGTACTACACGCACGCACACACACACACACACACACACACAACACACACACACACACACACCACACACACACACACACACACACACAACACACACCACACACACACACCACAACACACACACACACACACACACACACACACACACACACACACACAACACACACACACACACCCTGTTTTGTTCGTCCTCTCGTGTACTTTTGTATTTTTCATCTTTTTTTGTAAATATTTCAATTTTATTTTCAATCTCTTTTCCATTTTAATTATATTATACCTTCCGGTAACCTGCCTCACCCAATGTGATACGGAACCGCTATTATTTTTAATTTTTAGACCTTATAGCAAGAACCACCTAGCAATCAGAAGCTAACCAGCTAATTAGCTACAAGCTATTTAGTCATTGTTAGCCACTGCTTTAGCCTGGATAATACTCGCCAGCCTACCAGTATCGGACTGTCTCTCCACTACAGCGCCGGATTCCTGCCGTAATCCCTGGACCATTACTCCTGATCTTCACAGCCAGCTAGCACCCACCGAGTTGCCCAGTACCGAAGCTATCCCTGAGGCCCACCTCCCGGCCTACTCAGTTGTTCACCCGGACTCCACCCAAACACGGCTAGAACCCACTACTCCACCGGATCCTTGCCGTAAGCTCTGGGCCTTGGCACCGGATCACCGCTGCTACCGAGTGGCTGTAGTGGCTAACGCCCCTGCCCCGAAGCTAGCACCAGTTAGCCGTGAGCCAGGCGCATCTCCCGGCTAGCAAATTAAATTACTACAACTACAATATCTCTTTCACCATCTGGCTTGGATCCTTTGTCGACACGGCGCCCCGCCGCACCCCCACGACTGGTCTGCCGACGAATTCTCCATCCGCTGTGCCTTCAACCGGCCTCCGTCGGACGTCAGAGCAGACGCTTCTACTAGCCCCGGGCTACTAACTTTAAACGCCGTGGCGCCCGCGTGCTAGCGGGCGCCATCTATTGCTCCCCCCTGGACACTATGATCACTTGGCTACATAGCTGATGTCTGCTGGACTGTCCATTAATCACGGTACTCCATTCTGTTTATTTTTTGTTTATCTGTCGGCCCCAGCCGCGAACTCAGGCTCTGTGTGTAGTTAACCGACCCTCTCTGCCCAGTCATTGCTAATTTACCTGTTGTTGTTGTTTTAGCTGATTAGCTGTTGTGGTCTCACCCGTTGTTGTCTTAGCTAGCTCTCCCAATCAACACCTGTGATTACTTTATGCCTCGCTGTATGTCTCTCTCAAATGTCAATATGCCTTGTATACTGTTGTTTAGGTTAGTTATCATTGTTTTAGTTTACAATGGAGCCCCTAGTTCCACTCATCATACCTCTGATACCTCCTTTGTCCCACCTCCCACACATGCGGTGACCTCACCCATTATAACCAGCATGTCCAGAGATACAACCTCTCTTATCATCACTCAGTGCCTGGGCTTACCTCCGCTGTACCCGCACCCCACCATACTCCTGTCTGCACATTATGCCCTGGATCTATTCTACCACACCCAGAAATCTGCTCCTTTTATTATTTTTCCCCAACGCTCTAGGCAACCAGTTTTGATAGTCTTTAGCCATACCCTCATCCTACTCCTCCTCTGTTCCTCGGGTGATGTGGAGTTAAACCCAGGCCCTGCGTGTCCCCAGGCACCCTCATTTGTTGACTTCTGTGATCGAAAAAGCCTTGGCCTCATGCATGTCAACATCAGAAGCCTCCCCTCTAAGTTTGTTTTACTCACTGCTTTAGCACACTCCACCAACCCTGATGTCCTTGCCGTGTCTGAATCCTGGCTTAGGAAGGCCACCAAAAATTCGGAGATTTCCATACCCAACTACAACATTTTCCGTCAAGATAGAACTGCCAAAGGGGGAGGAGTTGCAATCTACTGCAGAGATAGCCTGCAAAGTTCTGTCATACTTTCCAGGTCTATACCCAAACAGTTCGAACTTCGAATTAAAAAAATTAATCTCGCAAGAAATAAGTCTCTCAATGTTGCCGCCTGCTATCGAACCCCCTTCGCTCCCAGCTGTGCCCTGGACACCATTTGTGAATTGATCGCCCCCCATCTAGCTTCAGAATTCGTTCTGTTAGGTGACCTAAASTGGGATATGCTTAACACCCCGGTAGTTCTACAATCTAAGCTAGATGCCCTCAATCTCACACAAATCATCAAGGAACCCACCAGGTACAACCCTAAATCCGTAAACATGGGCACCCTCATAGACATTGTCCTGACCAACTTGCCCTCCAAATGCACAGATACGCTGGATATTGCTGTTTTCAATCAGGATCTCAGCGATCACTGCCTCTGAGTCAAATCACAATGATTCATGCTTGAATCCTCTTGTGGATTTCAGTGCACAACACATCATCTATGGTTTTTACCTTTATTTAACTAGGCAAGTCAGTTAAGAACAAATCAAATTCTTATTTACAATGACAGCCTACCAGGGAACAGTGGGTTAACTTCCTTGTTCAGGGGAAGAACGACAGCTGATTACCTTGTCAGCTCAGGGATTCGATCTGGCAACCTTTCAGTTACTGGCCCAATGCTCTAACCACTAGGCAGACCAGGCAGAAAAACCTTTCCAAGCCAAACCTTCATATTATAGCCGCTAACCACTCCACACAGGCTACATCGTTCTCACCATATTAGCTAACAACATTAGTAATGTCATAGTCAACATAGCTACTAGAACTAACGTGTTAGTAAACCCGCTACAATCATGCAGTGCATTGTACAGTCAGCAAGCAAGTGTCCATAAATTTATTAAACCAAAAGCTTACCTTGATTTGGAAGAGTTCCTGTGTTGGATAGCCATAGCCATAGCCAGCTAGCTAACATAGCATCCCTCTCTGTTTGAGCCTGGTATTTGGGTAGGCTAAACTAGCTAGATGCATTCACTAGCTAAGTGAAAGTGAAACGTATACAACTAAATATATCCCAAAAAAATTCTCTCTCTCTCGCTTCTTCATTTTTAAAAACTATTAAACTATTGTCTTTCTCTCTCTTTGAGTCAACTACTCACCGCATTTTATGCACTGCAGTGCTAGCTAGCTCTAGCTTATGCTTTCAATACTAGATTCATTCCTTGATCCTTTGATTGGGTGGATAACATGTCAGTTCATGCTGCAAGAGCTCTGATAGCTTGGAGGACATCCACCGGAAGTTGTCAAAATTACTGTGTAAGTCTATGGAAGCGGGTGGGAACCATGAGCCTCCTAGGTTTTGTATTAAAGTCAATGTACCCAGAAGGTACCCAGGAGAGGGCGGACACTAGCTGTCTTCCGGCTACACCATGGTGCTACCCTACAGAGTGCTGTTGAGGCTACTGTAGACATTAATTGCAAACAGTGTGTTTTAATCAATTATTTGGTGATATGAATATATTCAGTGTAGTTTTATCTTAAAAAATATAACTTTTTATCTCAAACCGGTGCGCCCTCTGAATGGCACACATACACAATCCTTGTCTCAACTTTAAAATAATTTAACCTGTCTCATCCCCTTAATCTACACTGATTGAAGTGAATTTAACATTAATAAGGGATTATAGCTTTCACCTGGATTCACCTGGTCAGTCTGTCATGGAAAGAGCCGGTGTTCCTAATGTGTTGTACGCTCAGTGTAGAGTAACTACTTAATTAAACATGGTACTTAAATTTTTTTATCCAGCACCACCCCCACATCAACATACAGTATATTAAGATGGTTTTGTAATAAAAAAGATAGAGGAAGATAAGTGTTTCCAATGACATCATTGGTGTGCATCGTGTGATTTTGACCAATTACGAGTAGGAATTGCCTACTAATTGCCTACTAATTGTCTACTAATTGTCTACTAATTGGTTGATCATGTCATTGGAAACACTTATCTTTCTCTATCTCTTTTACTACAAAATATAGAAACATACTGTATGTTAATAATGTTTGGGTGGTGCTAGAGATGATGAATATGAAGTGGTAAATGTCCCTTTAAACATACATTGTTGACTCCTGTTTCCCTTCCCCCAAGGGAAAGCATCTGTCTGGGTCTTCCTGCACATACAATCATGTTTATTACACATCATTCCATATCCACAGTAAATCAAATACAGTTAAAAATGTATCAAATAATTTCACATTACACATGTTGATCCTTGCATCATGTCCAGAGCTAGTGATGGTATGAGGGCGAATGATAAGCATCTCCAGATAGCTGTTTGTGACAACATGACTGACTGGACTCTTACAATGGAGTTATGCATAGGAGTGGACAGTCTAGGCCCAGTCACTGCCCCGTGCCGATGGTGACAGACACAACCACAAACACACACCATTATTTGAGTAACACAGAGTGACTCAAGTCTAACTCCCTCCTCTCTGTCACGTCCCTCTGTGACTGACGGAAGGCCAGCCAAGCTCTGCTCGCTGTTTCCTCCCTATGACCTCTCCTCAGGCCCCATTCTACGGCCCTCCAGGCTTCCTTCCTCCCATTGTGTCAGCTGGAGAAGGGGAGGGGAGACAGGAGGGGAGAGGAGGGGAGAGGAGAGGGGGAGATGGACCGATTACAACATGCTAGAGAAGAGGACAGGATGGGGTATGGGTGGGGTTCTACACTCTTAGAAAAAAAGGTGCTATCTAGAACCTTAAAGGGTCCTTCGGCTGTCCCCATAGGACAACCCTTTTTGGTTCCAGGTAGAACCCTTTTGGGTTCCATGTAGAACCCTTACTACAGAGTACTCCTCACAGGTTCCTGTCCCCCCAGCGTATCTGTGCATGCAAGCGTGTGTGCCTGCGTGGGTGTGTCCGTGTGTGTGTGCGTCCGTGCGTGCGTGTGAATGTGTGTGTGTGCATACACACGCTCGTATTTCTTACTCACTAGGACCTGCCACCTCCCAGGACTTCATGAACCAGTCATCAAACACTTATCCTGTGTTGTTAATTAATATGACAGTCACAGTCACTGTGTTGTTAATCAATATGACAGTCACAGTCACTGTGTTGTAATCACTATGGCAGTCACAGTCACTGTATTGATAATCACTATGACAGTCACAGTCACTGTGTTGGTAATCACTATGACAGTCACAGTCACTGTATTGGTAATTACTATGACAGTCACAGCCACTGTATTGGTAATCAATATGACAGTCACAGTCACTGTATTGATAATCACTATGACAGTCACAGTCACTGTATTGGTAATCAATATGACAGTCACAGTCACTGTGTTGGTAATCAATATGACAGTCACATTCACTGTATTGATAATCACTATGACAGTCACAGTCACTGTGTTGGTAATCAATATGACAGTCACAGTCACTGTGTTGGTAATCACTATGACAGTCGCAGTCACTGTTGTCAATCACTGACAGTCGTAGTCGCTGTGTTATTAATCAATGACAGTCGAAGACACTAAGACGGTCATTTAAATAAATGTCTCCCTGTCCCAGGAACCAGTGATGTAGCAGCATTGTTTGTGTTGGGAGGAGTGTGATTTAGTAGTAAAGGCTGAACAGATGAAAGGCTATGGGACCTGGGAGTGAGGTTCAGTTCAGAATCCCCACTCCCCATACATTCCTATTATAAAACCCATGCCCCTTTGGAGTTGGTCTGTTCATGTGATGCCCACGTGCAGCTGAGGAACCACATACCAGAGTTATTATATCTGCTTCTGGTCTGAGTGTTGTACTGTAGGACTTGAAGCTGGGACTGGGGCCGATAGGAACAAGATGGAGGGCGCAAACTCGTTCTCTGATTATTAGAATGCCATCAAGAATGAGGGAGGAGGGAGGAGGGAGGCCCCCTTTCTGTAGCGATGTAGCTCTCTCTCTGCGCTCGTTTCTTGTTCTCACCCCCACCCCATCCGCTCACCCCTGAGTCCCTCATCAGAGCTCATTTCACCCCAGAGCTTTCTCCCTCACCCCATGCCCTTGCCTCTCGCCATACCACCTATGAACCATGCCTCCCTTTCGAAGTTGAAAGGGAGGCATGATTCATTCCCTGGCACATTCTCCCCCCACCCCTACCCCCTTTATAGTCTCAGTGACCCCTGGCTTGCCATTTCCTCTATGAAGAAATAGTGCCGCCCTGTCTCCCCTCTATCCTCCCCATTGACTGCATGCTATTGCGGACAGACAGACACGCTTTCTTTCTTCCCTCCCTCAATCTCTTTCCCCCTCTTTTCAAACATATTCCTGTCCTGCTCTGGTCCTATCCTCACCTCTCCCATCGGGACAATGGCCCACAGAACATTACCCGGACTTCCTCTGGGCATGCCACCCTGCCTGCCTGTTCCATCCCTCCATCGGGACAATGGCCCACAGAACATTACCCAGACTTCCTCTGGGCATGCCACCCTGCCTGCCTGTTCCATCCCTCCATCGGGACAAAATGGGTACAGCTCCCACAATGCACAGCCCACAGGGGCTCGGAGTGAGGTGATCAAGACACAAAAGCACACTCCAACTAACACCAAAGCATGGAGGGGCCAAATAGGGAACTTCCTCTTCTGATTTATTGATCACCACACGAAGTTGGCTGTGGAGAGAGTGGAGAGAGACAGGCCTATCGTTAGGAAAGGACAACAGAGGTTACTAGTCTTTGATGGACAGCCAGGGATAATGCTTGGTTGGCCAACTGAGCAGTGAATGACTTTAATATGGATTCAAAGGGCCAGAGTTGAAGTAGTCTGCACTTTGTGTGAGTGCTGTCAATTACACAAAGCATAGGCTACCTTTGTGGATGGGTTCAAAAGGGTTGTCCCCTCTTCACTTGAAGATCAATAAATATTGTTTCTTAAAGACCATATAGGTTTGAAACAACACCCATACCATGAGAATGTCTTGTTTCGGCAACAGTGCCATATTGGAAAATCAGAAAAGAGTCAGCATAACATTGATTTCATGAGGCGATGTTGTGGCCTGCATGAAGCTTTGACTTCCTGTTAGTCAGAACACTTGTGTGTGTGTGTCTCCTGTCATATGACTGTTCTCAGTGTTTCTCTCATAGAGGCAGCCTGATCACTGAAAATAGACTTTGATTTCAGATGTTTGAAAAGGTCCGGAGAACATCGATATATGTCTTCCTTTGCTCTCACAAAATAAAATAAAAATGATTGCACAGTGCGAACTCATGATGCTGAGAGACAAAGTGCACTGATCAGACCACTGCGCTACAGCAGTTCACAATGCTCTAGCAAGCTCTGAGAATACTTGATGGTACTACTGCATCATTTTTTAGTTTTTAAACCATAGCCCTAACCAAACCACTTGGAATTAATGCCTAAACTGTTAACATTTTATTTGTTTCTGTTTTAACCCTGTAACCACTCGGAATTAACCCTGTAACTACGCGGAATTAACCCTGTAACCACGCGGAATTAACCCTGTAACCACGCGGAATTAACCCTGTTAAACCACGCGGAAACCCTGTAACCACGCGGAATTAACCACAGCGGGAATGTAACCCTGTAACCACGCGGAATTAACCCTGTAACCACAAGGAATTAACCCTGTAACCACAAGAATTAACCCTGTAACCACAAGGAATTAACCCTGTAACCACACGGAATTAACCCTTGTAACCACAAGAATTAACCCTGTAACCACGCGGAATTAACCCTGTAACCACCGGAATTAACCCTGTACCACGCGGAATTAACCCTGTAACCACGTGGAATTAACCCTGTAACCACAAGGAATTAACCCTGTAACCACGTGGGAAGGTAACCCTGTAACCACGTGGAATTAACCCTGTAACACGTGGAATTAACCCGTAACCCGCGCGAATTAACCCTGTAAACCCACGCGGAATTAACCTGTAACCACGCGGAATTAACCTGTAAACCACTGAACACGTGGAATTAACCCTGTAACCACGCTGAATTAACCCTGTAACCACGTGGAATTAACCCTGTAACCACAAGGAATTAATGCTTAAAAAATAGATCCCTACTACGTCAAATTTAGAAGATCTTGTTGCATAGAGGATATCCCTGTGACCTCTGACCTTTACCTTGACCTCTACAGGGGTCACCCTACTGGTCTTCCTGTGGGATATGCCTCCGCTCCCTAGGGTTAGCTGTTCTTATTGTCCATCCCGGATCACTGGGACCCCCTCATACCAGGTGGTTAGGTCTTAAACACACACACACACACACACACACACACACACACACACACAGAGAGTGTACAAGTACACATACATGCTGAATGCAAATACAGTGGCTTGCGAAAATATTCACCCTCCTTGGCATTTTTCCTATTTTGTTGCCTTACAACCTTGAAATAAAATTTATTTTGGGGTGGTTTGTATCATTTGATTTACACACATGTCTACCACTTTGAAGATGCAAAATATTTTTTATTGTGAAACAAACAAGAAATAGCAAAAAAAAAAAAAATTGAGCGTGCATAACTATTCACCCCGCCAAAGTCAATACTTTGTAGAGCCACCTTTTGTAGCAATTACAGCTGCAAGTCTCTTGGGGTATGTCTCTATAAGCTTGGCACATTTAGCTACTGGGATTTTTGCCCATTCTTCAAGGCGAAACTGTTCCAGCTTCTTCAAGTTGGATGGGTTCCGCTGGTGTACAGCAATCTTTAAGTCATACCACAGATTCTCAATTGGATTGAGGTCTGGGATTTGACTAGGCCATTCCAAGACATTTAAATGTTTCCCCTTAAATCACATGAGTGTTGCTTTAGCAGTATGCTTAGGGTCATTGTCCTGCTGGAAGGTGAACCTCCATCCCAGTCTCAAATCTCTGTAAGACTGAAACAGGTTTCCCTGTATTTAGCGTCATCCATCATTCCTTCAATTCTGACCAGTTTCCCAGTCCCTGCTTGACAGCTTGATGCTGCCACCACCATGCTTCACTGTGGGGATGGTGTTCTCGGGGTGATGAGAGGTGTTGGGTTTGCACCAGACATAGCGTTTTCCTTGATGGCCAAACATGTAATTTTAGTCTCATCTGATCAGAGTACCTTTTTCCATATGTTTGGGGAGCCTCCCACATGCCTTTTGACGAACACCAAACGCGTTTGCTTATTTTTTTCTTTAAGCAATGGCTTTTTTATGGCCACTCTTCTGTAAAGCCCAGCTCTGTGGAGTGTACGGCTTAAAGTGGTCCTATGGACAGATGCTCCAATCTCAGCTGTGGAGCTTTGCAGCTCCTTCAGGGTTTTCTTTGGTCTCTTTGTTGCCTCTCTGATTAATGCCCTCCTTGCCTGGTCCGTGAGTTTTGGTGGGCGGCCCTCTCTTGGCAGGTTTGTTGTGGTGCCATATTCTTTCCATTTTTTAATCATGGATTTAATGGTGCTCCGTGGGATGTTCAAAGTTTCTGATATTTTTTATAACCCAACCCTGATCTGTACTTCTCCACAACTTTGTCCCTTACCTGTTTGGAGAGCTCCTTGGTCTTCATTGTGCCACTTGCTTGGTGGTGCGCCTTGCTTAGTGGTGTTGCAGACTCCTGGGGCCTTTCAGAACAGGTGTATATATACTGAGATCATGTGACACTTAGATTGCACACAGGTGGACTTTATTTAACTAATTATGTGACTTCTGAAGGTAATTGGTTGCACCAGATCTTATTTAGGGGCTTCATAGCAAAGGGTTGAATACATATACATATTTTTTGTTTTCTATTTTTTTGAATTTTTGATTTCACTTCACCAATTTGGACTATTTTGTGTATGTCCATTACATGAAATCCAAATAAAATCAATTTTAATGACAGGTTTTAATGCAACAAAATAGGAAAAACGCCAAGGGGGATGAATACTTTTGCAAGGCACTGTACTCACTCACTCACTCACTCACTTCCACTCACTCACTCACTCACTCACTCACTCACTCACTCACTCACTCACTCACTCACTCACACTCACTCACACACACACACACACACACACACACACAACACACACACACACACACACACACACAACACACAACCACACACACACACACACAACACACACCACACACACACACACACACACACACACACACACACACCACACACACACACAACACACACACACACACACACACACACACACACACACACACACACACACTCCCGGATGCCAGAGCTCTGTGGGTTACTATGTGTCTTTTTTCCTCGTCAGCACTCTCCCATAGAGCTGGTGTAGTGTAGTGAGCCACCATCTGTTGACATTATCACTGAGGGAGACAGATATATAATAGACACATCACATGACACAGGAGCTATATCATTATTAGGTCATCTTTCTCCTAGAGAACTGCTATGTCCCCTCTCTCCTGTCTCTCCATTGACATTCTCTGGGCTCTAGCGATTCTCCTTGTAAGGACCCCATTGTTAGAGTGGACGCCATGCTGTAGCTTGAGAGGATGATTGTGTCTGTGTGTGTGTGTGTGTGTGTGTGTGTGTGTGTGTGTGTGTGTGTGTGTGTGTGTGTGTGGTACTGTAGCCAGTGGACTGAGCGCTACCTACTGCAAGCTTTCAGGCCCTGTCCCTGACTGCTTCATTACCCTTGTAGAGGTGTGTGTGCACGTGTGTGTTTCTCTCTGACCCCCTCACTCCTGTCATAGTGGTGTGTGTGTGGACGTAGAGAAGCTTAATACTGGCATAGCACTGTACAATCTGTCCTCATATAACCTCCACATAGACCTCTGAAAATACTAACTAAAACACCAGCTTTCAGGCCAAGTCATCTCAGTCTGATTTTCCCCAGAGTATTTCCTCACTGCGATGGCGAGGCATAGTACACACACCCAACAGCGAGAGAGATACAGAGCCAGAACTGTCTTTATGGAACACTCCCTACTCTCCTGTGGCATAATTTGATCATGACTAAAACTCTCCACCCCACAAGGAAAGTAAAGGCACTGCTTAATGCTCCTTCACACAACATACATGGTTCTGTCCTGGACTTACTCTCTGCATAGCGTTGCTTTGTGCACGGTTACAACAGGAAGTTTTGAACCAAACTAAATGCTTTTAACCTTTTGCTGTAGTGGGCTAAATCAGGGTCACATAGAGTGTTTCTTGGTAGTCTTAAATAAATCTACTTTGAAACAAAAGTATACACACATGGTTATGGGCTTAACATTTTTTGAGTTTGCATCCCAATATTACACTTTATATACATAACAGAAGACTGAAATATAACAAAACTGTTTGACATGGAAACACCGGATTTCCCTAGGTTTAATTTTTTAAATCTTTATTAATGATGAAATTATGACAAATATTACAATTTTTTCCAACTGCTTACACACGTTTTCAAAACTGTCTCCTTTTTTCAAAACTCTACACACAATTCCTAAAACTGCACACACAAAATGCTAAATGCCTCACATGTCCTTCAAAATGTAACACTGCATTCAAAATGCCATAAACACATGTCAGAATGAAGCATTTGCATCAAATGGCAAACACTGCTTTCATAATAGTACATTTTTGGATATAGCCTGTAAACACTGTTGTTCTAAATCTAAAGCTCTTTGGTCTTTCATAGGCTTATATCTACATTTCAATACAATGTTCTACAGTGAAAGTAATCTGCTGAGAGGGGTAACAAGTACACTGTAAACACAAATGCAATGTAGAAACAGAAAATATTTATTAGGCCAAACATTACTGTTGTATACAGTAGCATACAACAAAACCATAAACATATGTAAACCAAAAGTATATTCTTTAGAATACAGTAAAGAACACAATTGTGTGTGTGGGGTCCCGGGGGGGCAGTCCAGGAATGGTAGGGGGGGGGGGGGGCAGTCACCAGTGCTAAGCTACGCTTCATCTCTTCTCCGGCCTGGGTCTGGCCACAATACTTCGTCCACATCACAAGATACATTTTCTCTTGTCAAACATCGAGGGAAGTATCTCCTAGCATGGCGTATCCAACCTTGGACAGAGGCAACCTCTATGTCCCCACATGCGTCCTCCATTGCCTGGAGAAGCAGCATGCGGGCATAGGGTTGGCGATCATACACTTTCCAGCGCCAGGCTGAGAAGAATTCCTCTATGGGATTTAGAAACAATGAATATGGGGGTAGGTACAAAACTACAAATTGTGGATGGGGGCAAACCAGTTTTGACCAGAACAGCCCGGTGAAAACTAGCATTGTCCCATAAAACCACAAATCTAGCAGGCTCCTGATCTGGATCAGGGACAAGCATTGTGTAAATTGCATCCAGAAAAGTGAGCATATGGCCGGTGTTGTACGGACCCAGTGTGGCATTGTGATGGAGGACCTCGTTTTGAGTGATGGCAGCCACACATAGTTATTTTACCCCCACGTGTCCAGGACATTTGGATTGCCCTCTGTCCTATTACATTTCTTCCGCGGCGCCTGGTTTTGGTGAGGTTGAAGCCAACCTCATCCACATAAATAAATTCATGGCGAATTACATGGGCATCCAGCTCCAATACTCTCTGTAACAGACAAAAGGCATACAGATGAGTAATATGGTATGTCTGAAGTACTGAAGTAGTGTTGCATACATACCTCTACAAAGTCATGTCGCATATTCTTGACTCTGTCAGAGTTTCTCTAAATGGCACCTTGTAAAGTTGTTTCATCGTCACTCGGTGCCGTTGGAGATGCGTTGTATGGTCGACAGGCTTACAGCATTGATGTTGTTAAATATGGTGTCATTATTCAAGATATGCTCTCTTATCTCTCGAATCCTAATTGCATTGTTGGCCAAAACCTATTTATAATTGCAGTCTCTTGTACATCTGTAAACAAGCGTCCTCGTCCTCCATGATGTCTTTGCCTTTCCACTCTGTACAGAATCAAACACAGTATGTGTTCAGCATAGGAACTGTAAACAATGTACAAAAAAATGTAGTACCGCATGATAATCAACCTCATTCATTAATGCAGTGCAGTAATGGATGGCTTAGAGTTACAAATGTTTATGCAATACTATGCAGTCATACGTATTTTACAGTACATTACTGTAATGCTAAAATAGTCATTAGATAGTTGCATACCTTTTCTCATTTCTGAAGGTTCGAATATGGACGCCACTGTAAATCGACTCAAGTTGGCTGGACTCTCAGTCAGCCTCTCTCATGTCAAACGTGGTTGATCACATGATCAACAAGTGTTGCCCTAATCTCATCAGAGATGGCTCTCCTTCCTTTTCTTCTTTGCCCTCGTCCTCTTCTTCCTCTTCCTCTCCCTCCTACTCCTCTTGCTCTCTGTCCATTGTTGGCATCCATTATTCAAAACAGGTAATCTGACCTTTGCCTATTTATAGGCCTATACTACAGTAAGCAGTGATTGGTTATTGATCAGTTAAGCTATTAGTGTTTGCACATGTGAGGAGTGTGTGGTGTGACCTGGTGAATAAGTGTAGCATTTTGATTGGCTTGTGTTTGGAAAAGGAAAGCAAGTCACTTCCTGTTAGATGTTTGGGTTTTAGGTGAGAATTGTGTGTAGTGTTTTGAAAAAAGTGTTTTATGCAATTGACAACTGAGTCAAAGGCTGAGAAATAGCTTATGGTTTTGGATATTTGGTTGTGTAGTTTTGCACTTTGAGTGAGAGGTTTAAAAAATTGTGTGACATGAAAAAGATTTTGTGTGTAAGCAGTTGGAAAAACTGTAATAGCATTCCACCCATGAGGCAAAGAGGGCACTTTGGGTCATTGACTGCAGGAAAGGGCTACAACAGTCTGCCTCCCTGTACTAACTTACAACAAGTTGGCTAAAGCAGAAAAAAATGCAACCAGGCAGGAGAAATGTAGGAAATAAGAAGCATGCAGAGATTTAGCCTAAACCAGTTAAGTAGCTCCAGCACACAGTGGTCTGACTGACAGACTCTAGAAACATTGGTGTGTGTGTGTGTTGTGTGTGTTGTGTGTGTGTGTGTGGTGTGTGTGTGTGTGTGTGGTGTTGTGTGTGTGTGTGTTGTGTGTGTGTGTGTGTGTGGTGTGTGTGTGGTGTGTGTGTGTGGTGGTGTGTGTGTGTGGTAATTTATAGAGCATGGAGCGGGGCTAGGTTACAGGAGAAAAGATCTTCTGTTGAGGGATTCTATTAGCTTAGTTGGGGCCCACTGGGGCCTAACCCGGAGATAGAGAGAATAGAGAGAGGAAGAGAAAGAGGGGGATAGAGAGATAGATGAGGAGAAGGACAGGAGGGGCAAGCATACAGACCATACAGACCATTAGCATCTCATTATGTTGCCATGGCAGCCAGGCTTATAACGGCCCTAAACTTTCCCATAGAGCCAGAAGGCCGTCACGTCTACTATGCACACACACCCTCAAACAAGAGGAGGGGGAGACCCGTCCGAGCTTGTTTTGTTCCTGCCACAGACACACACACATGCCTCCACCCTCACTGAATGACAACCACCTGTCTCTACCTCTCTGCATGCATCAGCGTGTGTGTGTGTGTGCGTGCGTGTGTCTATGTGTGTGTTTGTGTGATGTGTTTTAGCATGGAGGCCAGGGCCTGAGTTTATCTCTCTCAGGAGGGGTGTGTGTGGGTCACTGGATGCCTGATGAAGACAGACTTAATGTGTCTCTGTGGGCCTCTACTACTGGACAAGCTGTCCTCTCTGACTCCCCTGCATGATTCATGTGTTTAACCATAACTCCAACAGAGCAGGGAGCACTGACAGACAATGCACTGCCACAGACTGTCCACTGCCACAGACTGTCCACTGCCGTCGACAACCACTGCCGTAGACACACATTGCCATAGACACACACTGCCATAGACACACACTGCCATAGACACACACTGCATAGACACACACTGCTATAGACACACACTGCCAATAGACACACACTGCTATAGACACAACTGCCGTGACACCACTGTGCATAGACACACACTGCATGGACACACACTGCCATAGCAACACAACTGCCATAGACACACACTGCCGTAGACACACACTGCCGTAGACACACACTGCCGTAGACGACACACTGCCATAGACACACACCTGCCATAGACACACACTGCCGTAGACACACACTGCCATAGACACACACTGCCATAGACACAGCACTGCCGTAGACACACACTGCCGTAGACAACACACTGCGTAGACACACATGCCATAGACACCACTGCCTACGACACACACTGCCGTAGACACACACTGCCATAGACACACACTGCCATAGACACACCACTGCATAGACACACACTGCTATAGACAACACACTGCTAGACACACACTGATAGACACACACTGCCATAGACACACACTGCTATAGACACACACTGCTCATAGACACACACTGCCATAGACACACACTGCCATGAGACACACACTGCCATAGACACACACTGCCATAGACACACACTGCCATAGACACACACTGCCATATGACACACACTGCTATAGACACACACTGCATAAGACCCACTGCACTCTATAGACAGAACACACTGCTATAGACACACACTGCTATAGACACACACTGCATAGACCACACTGCTATAGACACACACTGCTATAGACACACACTGCTATAGACACACACTGTCATAGACACACACTGCTATAGACACACACTGCATAGACCACACACTGCCATAGACACACACTGCCATAGACACACACTGCATAGACACACACTGCATAGACACACACTGCTATAGACACACACGCATAGACACACCTGCCATAGACACACACTAGCACATGCTATAGACACACGCATAGACCACACACTGCCATAGACACACACTGCCATAGAACACACTGCTATAGACACACACTGCTATAGACACACATGCCATAGACACACACTGCCAGACACACACTGCTATAGACACACACGCTATAGACACACACTGCCAAGAACACACACTGCCATAGACACACTGCCGTAGACACACACTGCCATAGACACAGCACTGCCGTAGACCACACTGCCGTAGACACACACTGCGTAGACACACACTGCCGTAGACACACACTGCCGTAGACACACACTGCGAGACACACACTGCGTAGACACACACGCCATGACACACACTGCCATAGACACACACTGCCATAGACCACACTGCCATAGACAACACGCCTAAGACACACACTGCCATAGACAACACTGCCATAGACACACACTGCCAATAGACACACACTGCCATAGACACACACTGCATAGACACACCATGCCACATTAGACACACACTGCATAACACACACTGCTATAGACACACAATGCCATAGACACACACTGCCATACACACACTGCATAGACACACCCTGCCAGACACACACTGCCATAGACACAACTGCCATAGACCACACTGCCATAGACAAACGCAGAACACACACTGCCAGACACACACTGCCAGCACACACTGCCGTAGACACATATACTGGTGAACACAAAATACTTTAATAAACGTATAATACTATCATTATACCACTAATACATTTAAATGGTGCCAATCACTCTTCAAACATTTTTCCTGGGGTCTGAAGAGAACAAATGAGTTAATCATGTGTTAGTCCTCTCTGGAAAACAGACTGAAATAGATCCATTCATGTGGTATCCCTTTCTTCCATAACAAGAGAAAGAGTTCGCCACAGTGAACATGTGTTCTGTGTTGGGCGCTGTCCTGTACGAGGGAATGGAAGAGGATAAACAGAGAATAGGAGAAAACAGCACTCAAACATCAGCCCAAGACTGGAACTACTTGGGATAACATTTGTCAATATATAGAACTGTACTATTTATATGGTTTGATAGAACTCTAGAGAAGCTTTTAGGGTCTTTTATTCAACGCTGTGAGTTCTTGCTTTTGAGGGCAGTGAGAATCAGGTTGTCAAATTAAAGTGAAGTTTTGAGACTCGCATCCTTACTCCTCCTCACTCCAGTAACTTTCACCGCTCTCTTAACTCTTTCCCCCATTCTCTCTCTCCTCTCTCTCTCTCTCTCTCTCCCTCTCTCTCTGCGTTTCTGTGTCTCTCTCTCTCTCTCTCTCTCTCCTCTCTCTCTTCTCTCTCTCGCTCTCTCTCTGCGTTTTCTGTGTCTCTCTCTCTCCCTCTCTCTTCCTTCCCTCTCTCTCTGCGTCTGTTCTCTCTCTCTCACCTCTTCTCTCTCTCCTCTCTCTCTCTCTCTCCCCCTCTTCTCTGCGTTTTCTGTGTCTCTCTCTCTCTCTTCTCTTTCCTCTCTCTCTCTCTCTCTCCTCTTCCTCTCTCTCTCCTCCCTCTCTCTCTCGCGTCTCTGTGTCTCCCTCTCTCTCTCCTCTCTCTCTCTCTCTCTCTCCCTCTCTCTCTGCATCTCTGTGTCTCTCTCTCTCTCTCTCTCCTCTCTCCCTCTCTCTCCTGCGTCTCTGTGTCTCTCTCGCTCCTCTCTCTCTCTCTTCTCTTCTCTCTCTCTCTCTCTCGCTCTCTCTCTGCGTCTCTGTGTCTCTCTCTCGACCTGTCTATCCCGAGGAGGGAAGTGGAAACAGAAACAGGCTGAGTCTGCCCTTTGGTTTTCTCTCTGTCTGCTCTTCTCTTCTTCCCTATTTTCTCCTTTCTCTTCTACCATCTCCTTTGCCCCTCCCCTTCCCTTCTTCATCCACTCCAATCCACTCTTTCCCCATCTTCCCATCAGCCCTGTCCTCCTCCTTCTCCTCTTCTCCTCTCATCCACTCCTCTCTTACAACCTCTACTCTCTTCTCCTCTCATCCCCCATTCCTCTCTTCTAAAGGCATCTCTGCTCTGCGCTCCTCAGGAGCCAGCCTGTGTGTGTCTGTAGAGCTCCACCACTGTCCTCTAGTGGTGAAGACATTGAACAGCAGCCAGAGTAAAAATTCAGAAACGCAGAGACATCAGCAACATCGTGTCAAAACAACGGCTTATGTTCTATCTCAGAGGGACAGGGTTGCCTGAAGGTCCCCAGTGTTTAGACGTCTCTGTGCTAGAGAAGTAATGGTGTGTGATGCTGAGAAGAAGAAGGATCTATTATTCTGATGTTAACCCTCTCTCTCCTTTCTGTCACCATTGTACTTTTCAGGATGTCTCTGCACAAGTCCAGCTCTGAAGACGGCTCTGGAGGTTAGTAGCAATCAACTTTAACAAAAAATACTTCTGTTTTCTGTTACTGTTTCTAGGTATCCAGCAGGGTTGGGGTCCATTTTATTTGAATTACCGGTAGTGAATAAATCAAGTAAAATTGAATTCTAAACATTTCCTTATTTACACACCAGATAATGCTCTCTCTTAAACACTGGGTCCTTCTGATGTGTCTGGGTGTCTGTGAGTGTGTGTCGTAGTGTTGTCTGACTGAATCTCTCTCTCTCTGTGCCTCCTAGGTAAATGGGACAATAAGAAGAAGAACAAATCCTTCTGGCAGAATTTCCGCAAGACGTCTCAGAAGGGAGTCATGCAGCAGACGTCAAAAGGTTTGACATTATTACACTTTGTTATACAGTGTGTTATTTTAATGGAAATTACATTATTCAATTCTAATATCATATTTATTATCTGGTAATTACTTATTTTTGGCCAATTTTTCATGTTATTCCATAATACTCTATGTTATGCCCCAGCTGTTTTATAATTCTCTGACTTTAGCCCTGACCATTGACTTTCTCTGACCTTTGTCTAGGAGAGGACATAGGCTACGTGGCCAGTGAGATCACCATGAGTGATGAAGAGCGCATCCAGCTGATGATGATGGTGAAGGAGAAAATGATCACTGTGGAAGAGGCTTTAGCTCGGGTAGGAACCCTCTTACACACCCTGTACGCCCTACTCCCACTCTCCCTCTCCTCTCCAGGCTGCTCCTGGGGCAGACAGACATACCCCCACCCAGGCCCTGGAGAGGACCTCCACCTCACCCTCAAGCTGACCCCAAGCCCCAGCTCCATCACTGCATCGTGGGCTCGCCCGGCTACAAACCTGCCCTCTCTCCTGCTTCATCCACCAAGCTCCATATCCAGCTTTTACTAAAACGACTTACTCTTACTAATCATTCATTTGGCTTTGCATTTCCCTTTTTTACACACAAACACACTCATGCCGCCGCAGACCCTGGCCAAGGGCGCCTGCCACCTGGGGGGGGGTGTGGTCCTGTTCATGCTGTAGGGATAGCTGGACATGTTAGCTCAGTAGCCCCCCCTGGTGGGCGATTCTGGATTTGTCCTCTGGGTGGATGTGGTGGCTGGATTGGCATTCAGTGGTCCTCTTCTCTCCTTTCTCTGTCTATCTTCATCTGGTTGTTTGTCAAATTTGTCTTCACTTTTTCTCATCTCTTACTCTCTATCCCGCTCATTTGTTCTGTTGTTCTCTGTTCTCTTCCTCTCTTCTTCCTCCTCTCCTATCATCCTCCCTCTCCCACTCTGGGGTAACTGTAAAGGAGAGAATGACGTGGGTGACTGCAGTCTTGTAGAATTACTGTAGGTCTCTCTCCACAAGGCAGACGTTGATTCTCCTCCAGCTCTTCCTGTATCTCTGGTGTGTTATTGGGTGCTGGTCTGACTTTTACTCTCCTCCACTGTGACTGACACTCAAACAAACCAATCAGACTCTGGAATCAATGAGCAGCCTTTGTGAACAGTTGTCTTGTCTTGTATTTGTTTCGGTGGACCTCACTTATATTGGCCTGTGACCTGTGTATGTGTGTGTGTTCTACGTTTGTATCTACATTGTGTCTTGGTGTTGGTTTGGGTGTGTGTGTGGAGGGGTAGCTGTTTCTATAGTGAGAGTGGGCCATTATCCCCTGCCCTCTCTCTAAACTCTTGTTCTCCTATAGCTGAAGGAGTATGAGAACCATAGCAGACAGTCCAGCAGTACTGACACTGCAGAGTGGACTGATGGATCCACTCCCAATCTAAACCAGTCCTCAAACTGCAAAGTAAGTACTTCTGACCTTTCACCTCTCACCCCGTGACCCCAAACACCTCAGGATCAAAGCCCCACAGAGGAGCAGCCGTCTTTGTTTTGTTTCATGTTGGAATTATGTCTGTGTGTGTGTGTGTTACCTTGGAGTGGGTATTTGTGTGTGTGAGGACACATGTATGAGATCATTGGCTGTGACGTCCCTTCCCTAACTAACCTGGATATTAACTAATGGCATACCCCAGCATCCCGCGTGTGTTGACACCTAACTCTGTGTGTAGTGCAGTCTGTGAGCCTGTAAGACTGGGATTGTGTTGATCAGTGCATGCATCCCCTCCCTGGATTCTGCAGTGAAGAGGAAAAATGAATAATGAAGGTTATAGAACGCTTTAATGTCGTCCTTAAAGATGAACTCTGAACTAAGAACTGATTTCCATCCAGCCCCAGTCCTGATTCCACTCAGTATCTGTTCCCCCTTCTTCCATCTTAAAAGGGAATATCACTCAAAAACTATCTTTTGGTATTTGGTGTTTTGCATGTCAGCAGTCAAGATTTTGGACTTTTAAGAAGGAAAATGTCTCCATCATATGATGATTTGTCTGGAGACACCTTTCTTCTTAAAAGTCCAATATCTTGACTACTTGACTGCTGACATGCAAAACATTTTGGGCCTGTATCAACAGTGGACTAATGAAACAAATACCAAAAGATCGTTTTTGAGTAAAATGTCCCTATAAGTCAGTGCTGAACGTATCTGTCCAGATGACCAGCTGTGGTCAGTAAAGAGCAGGCTCTAGACCTCCCAGTCCTGAAGTGTCCTTCCAGACCATGGGGTTTAGTGGCAGGTCACAGAACACAGCCTCACTGGGATGATATTGCATGTTGTTGCATGAATCCTCAGGACGGATGTGAGTGGTTATTTTGGATGGGGACCAGTCGTACTGTACTGATGATAGTTCAAATCAAACGCTTCTGTCCTGCTGGGTCAAAGCAAGCTCTGTTTTCCTCTTGGGTTTAGCCTTGCACTGCTGTGTATAAGAGAGATCACAGGGGAAGGACATGTGGGCTGACAGGCCTGAATGGAGGACTTGTGTGTGTGTGTGTGTGTGTGTGTGTGTGTGTGTGTGTTGTGTGTGTGTGTGTGTGTGTGTGTGGGTGTGTGTGTGTGTGTGTGTGCGTGTGTGTGCACGAACATACAAACTCACAGACCCACATCTTCCTGTGAAGATGGTAATCGACACCCACCACAAAAACACCAACTTGAATGCCCAAATATTTCTATGCACATACTGTATGTGTTGCTGTGGAAACCCAGTTGCTACTAGCTGGGGCTCAACGCTCCCTTCCCTCTGAATGATCGGCAGCCTTGACATCTGTACTGTACTGTCTAGCATGCTACACTTCCTATTCCATATTAATTAGCTGACTGTGTCTTTTGCTCTGAAGACATCTGCTTTAGCATGGTGGCGCCACAGCTTTGACACCAAGCTAGAGATCTTCTCGGATCCCGAAATTGACATCCGAACCGAATTGGATCCGTGAAATTCCTACCCGACCCCAACAGGATCGGGTCATTTCGCTTGAAAATCTATATCCGATCCGGATCCAAGGTAAACCAGATCCGACCCAAAACGTGTCCGAGTTGAGAGAGAATCAGATTCAAAATTGGGTCGGGTCTGTATCCAACCCAAATGGATCCAAAAGATTAAAAACGTAAGCCAGCAAAATTGTTTTGAATTGTCGGTGCATTTTCGGTTGTATCTAAAATATTTGTGGTGTACAGGATAGTATTTTCATGATGACATCCCTATAGTTAGACGGAGAACATTTTGAGGTTTTCCAAAATATGTTCCTAATTTCTCTTGACCAGGACAATTTTGGGGGGGATGATCATCGCGTGCCAGACTGAGTAGTGAATAGTTCACTTTTTTAACATTACAAACTAGCATATTTCAACATCACAAACTAGCCTATTTCACTCTTTTGATAAACATTGATTTAGACTGAAGGTATGTCTAACACTTTCTAACACACAGCGCTTGCTGACTATTTAGCGTCCTAAAATCACCACATAACAATGGTATATTTAAATAAGTCATTATAGTAGCGTAATATTTTTTGTTCAAAATAAAATGTAGATGTATCCTTTGGGCCTACAGAATTAGCCTATACAGCCTGAGATTAGTTTGGATGTGGGTTTGATAGAAAAGTCATCCACTCCACAGTTGTGTAGGACTACCATCCAGAGGGTTCATTAAAGATTCATCATTTAAGAGAGAAGTTGTCCTGATATTTCTTATACTTATCCATGCATTACACAATCAATAAATCAGCAGCCTTTCAATATTAGGCTACAATATTTTCTGCAGACAGGTTTATCAGTCTACCACACACACACACACACACACATACACACACAACATGAGCAGATTAACTTGGTCTAAAATGGCTATTTATTAGACGATCAGAAAGAATGTGTCGGTAACTCTCCAGTATCAGTTGTTTATTTTGAACAAAAGCCACAAAACTAGTCACTCATCTTTATGCTGACAAATACTGTATCACACTTGACTTGAGTCATTCAACATAAGTTAACTGTTAATAAAATAGTAAAATACCCTTGTAAATAGGCCAAGCCTAAACAAATCAATGACCCTGGCCTAGGCTATCATTTGTTTCCACTGCGTCCTCTTCCTCTCCCACAACAGCTAGGCCTATAGCTTATTTCACCCGTGTCACGTGTCTGCAGTGTGCAGTGGCTGGTTTTCATGAAGCAAATATGTCATTTTGTCACAAGGATATTGACATATTGATGAAAGGGGACGCCCTGACAGTCATTTAAGATGAAAAAATAATCGGATCCGGTCAGTATTTCACATATTGTCACACAGATCCGAGGCACATGCCACCGAGCTGAATCCAAGGGGGATCAGGTTCGGGTAGATCCGTGAAGACATCTACACCAAGCTGCCTGCAGTATACGGTCTGGCTTTATGATGTGGATCTGTGGACATTCTGGACAAAATTCTGTCAGGCTTTCAAACAGTTTTCACATGCAAGCAAAGTTTTCCTTGAAACTATTCCTTTCTAGTAATAAATGGATTCCTTCAATGAGAAAGGCCTGTTGTAAGGCATTATGCAGAGAGCCAGCCCAGGGTCTGAGTCTGGCCTGCTGTACAGTCTGGCTCTGCCTGCCCTTTGATGTGGAGCTGCAGACAGACAGGGCCCTAGCAGGCTAATCTCCCTGTTAACCCTCTCTATGCCCTCGGCTGCCAGAGGCCTGCTTCCTGTCCAACTGGATTGATGGATGGGATGTCCGATAGACAGAGGGAGAGAGGATAGGGGGATGACTGGAGGTGTATTGTTCGGAGGAACACTCGGCCTGTCTTCGGGGCTGTTTGTACGCGCCGCCGGAGGGAGAGAGGAAGTGAGGGAGGACAAAGAGCTCTCACTCCCCTCAGGCCCCTGAAACGCAGCATGAGGAGGAGGAGGAGGGGGGGCTCTGCTTGATAAAACATCAGTTTAAAATGGATCCGTTTAGGAAATATCTTCCCTCTTTTGGGCCTGGGGGTATGTACCGGGGGTAATGTCCGCCACCTTCAAATGGAATTAGGTCACCCCCCATCTTTCAAATTGCTATGTGTGTCTGTGTGTTTCTTTGTGTGTGCGTCTGTGTAGCTCTGTGGTCGCTCTGTCCAAATATCCGTCCTCTTGCCCTGCTCCCTCTCCAATCGTTCCCTCCCTCTCTGTCTCTACATCTCTCTCATCCCCCCGGAGCAGAGAGAGAGAGAGCGCCCACATTCCAGGGCTGGCCATTAGAGATGTGGGGGCCAAGGCAGGGTCAGGGGCTCAAACGCTGGGATTGTTCTCCTCTCTCCTCCAGGCACAACATGCCTTTTCTCTCTGCTGCTGCTCAATAGCACCAGCAGCCTGCTCGCTCTCACTCTCCCATCGCTTTCATTCTGCAGAGCTGCCTTTGCCAACGAGCTGCAGGGAGTGTGTCAGAGTGTGTGTCAATGCTGTGAGTGTGTATGTTGTGTGACTGTGCGTGTCTCTCTCTGGATATGCCGTGTGCAGTGTGACTAACCTGGGACTAGATGGGACAGGGCCAGCCTGATGCATGGTAATGCATGCTTTTTACGCTGACCTGGGAATGGTAAAAGCACAAGTCTGCTGTCCTAAATGCCTAAAGCGGTGAGTAACAAGTCACACTCAACTGCTTAGCATGCTCAATTAGATTTCAATGTTTTTTCTGTATTTTTGTGAGGCAGGGAACTGCTTTCGGTTTGCACCAGTTTTTACTGGGCGTTTTAGATCTGGTTTAGTTTGTATGTGCACCATGTATGCTCGACCACACCATGATTTCTGCAGCAAGACTCAATGCTGATTAATGATAGGTGTGGTGGGTGTGTGTGTGTGTGTGTGTGTGTGTGTGTGTGTGGTGTGTGTGTTGTGTGTGGTGGTGTGTGTGTGTGTGTGTGTGTGTGTGTGTGTGTGTGTGTGTGTGTTGTGTGTGTGTGTGTTTTGTGTGTGGTTGGTGTGTGTGTGTGGTGTGTGTGGACATTGTTCAATGAGGGTCGCTGACCGCAGCATCTTTTCACCACTGGTTGATTCTGATTGCGTCGTGTTCCAGACGTTGGTGTCCCTCAGGGGTGCGTCTAAGGGACTAGGTCATTATCACCCCTCCTCTGCAACAATATGCACTTCAACACCAACACCCACTGCATAATGAATAACTCAGAATAATAACATAGACCACTCCAGTAATGTCCTATATTACCTCAGTAATGAGCCTTGTTGGAGGAGGATTCAGTCAGGTCTGGTTCTAAACTTGCAGCGGGCACACACACACAACAACACACAGAGACCTGTTATTACAGCACAGTCTCTGAAGACACAACTCTGTAATGTCCTCTGGAGCGGTAGAAACTAGAGAAGAGTATTCCAGCCAGATGTGTGTGGTTAGGGTAGAGGAGGACAGTGGGTTTAAGGGGCCGGGGTGAGGGCGGAGGCGTTCTGGGGTTTACAAGCTGAGAGGTTGTCAAAAACAAAATGAGAGGGTTCGACCCCGGCCTCGTTGTCTGGTTCTGCTGTCGACAGAGGAATGGAGTGTGGAGCACGCACCCTGAGACTAGTGGTGGGAGAGGCTCTGATGGGACGCCAGAGTGATTTATGGTAATGCGCAGGTCACGGAGCTCCCATGGTGCAGAAAGCCATCATTCTGACTGAGAAGTCTGAAGTGACTAGAGTCCAGGGGAATATTGAGGTCCTGGTGTCAACTAGGTACCGGTGCACCCTCGTGGCCCTATGAAAGGTGTTTCTAGAGCCAGCTGTTAAAGGCATCCTCCCTCAGCTGTTAACTCTGCTGTGTTGTGTGTGTGTGTGTGTGTGGTTGTGGTTTGTGTGGGTGGTGTGTGTTGTGTGTGTGTGTGTGTGTGTGTGTGTTGGTTGTGGGTGTATCCCTAGACTCAGGCTGGGTCTAAGCCAGCAGCTGTCATCTTGTTAGGTTACAGATGTATACAAGGCTGGAGGTTGGGGAAGCTAAGGGAGCGTCTCTCCAGGCCTAATGTATAACAGCCCAGTCAGACTCGCCTGAGCACTAACTCAAGCTCTCTCACACGCTGGGGGATTTTTTTGTGCGCGTGCGTGCGCTTGTGTGCACTTGTGTGTGTGTGCACTTGTGTGCCCTGGCTCTAACAGTGGACCAGCTGTCTGTGACCAGACCCAACCAGTGTTGCTGTGGAAACCAGAGGAGAAAACAACAAATTAGGAATTTTCCCCAGAATGACTGCAGCTCGGCAAACTAGCTCTGTGACAAACTCATCTCATCACATCACATGGTGCCTACTCACATACGATGGTCAGAATAGTTTCTGATGGTTTTCTGTGTGTGTGTGTGTGTGTGTGTGTGTGTGTGTGTGTGTGTGTGTGTGTGTGTGTATGTGTGTGTGTGTGTGTGTGTGTGTGTGTGTGTGTGTGTGTGTGTGTGTTTTTGTGTGCGTACGTGTGTGTGTGTGTGTGTGTGTGCGTACGTGTGTTTGTGTGAGAGTTAAATCAAATCAAATTTTATTTTTCACATGCGCCGAATACAATACAATACAATACAATACAAACTATTCTGACCATCATATGTGAGTAGGTGTTGTATAGGCACCATGTGATGTGATGAGATGAGTTTGTCACAGAGCTAGTTTGGCCGAGCTGCAGTCATTCTGGGGAAAATTCCTAATTTGTTGTTTTCTCCTCTGGTTTCCACAGCAACACTGGGTCGGGTCTGTTACAGTGAAATGTTTACTTACAAGCCCTTAAAACTTCTTATGGCTGCAATCCCGGTAACGGGATCGATATGACAAAAACAAAAAAAAGTGCAGGGCGCCAAATTCAAAAAACAGAAATCTCATAATTAAAATTCCTCAGACATTCATGTGTCTTATATCATTTTAAAGGTAATCTTGTTGTTAATCCCACCAAAGTGTCCGATTTCAAATAGGCTTTTCAGCGAAAGCACTACAAACGATTATGTTAGGTCACCACAAAACCACAATAAGCACAGACATTTTCCAGCAAAAGATAGCTTTCACAAAAACCAGAAATAGAGATAAAATTAATCACTAACCTTTGATTATCTTCATCAGATGACACTCATAGGCCTTCATGTTACACAATACATGCATGTTTTGTTTGATAAAGTTCATATTTATATAAAAAAATCAGAGTTTACATTGACGCGTTAGATTCACTAGTTGCAAAAACATCAAGTGATTTTGCATAGCCACATCGTTTCAACAGAAATACTCATCATACATGTAGATGATAATAGAAGTTATACACATGGAATTATAGATATACCTCTCCTTAATGCAACCGCTGTGTCAGATTTTTTTTAAACTTAACGGAAAAATAAACCATGCAATAATCTGAGACGGAGCTCAGAACAATAGCCAAATTAGCCGCCAAGTTGGACTCAACAGAAACCAGAAAATACATGATAAATGTTTCCTTACCTTTGATGAACTTCATCAGAATGCAGTCCTAGGAATCCCAGGTCCACAATAAATGCTTGATTTGTTCGATAATGTCTGTTATTTATGTCCAATTAGCTACTTTSGWWWKSKYKWYYRRWMRMCMWWWCCAAAGTCWCAAAGCGCGTCCACTATAACGTGACGAAATGTCCAAAAGTTCCGTTACAGTCAGTAGAAACATGTCAAACGATGTACTGAATCAATCTTTAGAATGTTGTTAATTAACATACATCTTGAATAACGTTCCAACCGGAGAATTACATCGACTTCAATTGAGAGATAGAACGGAGCTCACTCTCACGTGAACGCGCCAGTTCAATGCGTGGGCACCTCATGGAAAGGATTACTCATTCCTGTCTCCTTCGGCCCCCCTTCACATTAGAGTCATCAGACTAAGTTCTATTGACTGTTGACATCTAGTGGAAGCCGTAGGAAGTGAAAACCCATCCATATCTCTCTGTATTTTCAATGAGAGCTTGGTTGAAAATCTGCCACCCCCAGAAAATATCCAAACAGGAAGTGGAACTTCTCAGGTTTTTGCCCGCCATATGAGTTCTGTTATACTCACAGACATAATTCAAACAGTTTTAGAAACTTCAGAGTGTTTTCTACCCAATACTAATAATAATATGCATATATTAGCAACTATGACATAGGAGCAGGCCGTTTACTCTGGGCACCTCTGTGCACCTTTCATCCAAACTACTCAATACTGCCCCTTCAGCCATAAGAAGTTAACCAACAATGCAGTTAAGGAAAAAAAGTGTTAAAGTATTTACAAAAATAAACTGAATTAAAAAATAAATAAGGAGCATCAATAAAATAACAGCTGCGAGGCTATATACAGGGTGTACCGGAACAGAGTCACAGGTTGTTCCAGGTAATTGAGGTAATATGTACATGTAGGTAGAGGTAAAGTGACTATGCATAGATAATAAACAGAGAGTAGCAGCAGCGTAAAAATGGGGGGTGGGGACAATGCAAATAGTCCGGGTAGCCATTTGATTAACTGTTCAGAAGTCGTATGGCTTGGGGGTAGAAGCTGTTAAGAAGCATTTTGGACCTAGACTTGGCGCTCCGGTACCGCTTGCCGTGCGGTAGCAGAGAGAACAGTCTATGACTTGGGTGGCTGGAGTCTTTGCCAAATCTTTTCAGTCTCCTGAGGTTTTGTCGTGCCCTCTTCACAACTGTCTTGGTGTGTTTGGACCATGATAGTTTGTTGGTGATGTGGACACCAAGGAACTTGAAGCTCTCAACCTGCTCCACTACAGCCCCGTCGGTGAGAATGGAGGCGTACTCGGTCCTCCTTTTCCTATAGTCCACAATCATCTCCTTAGTCTTGGTTACGTTGAGGGAGAGGTTGTTATCCTGGCACCACGCGGCCAGGTCTATGACCTCCTCCCTATAGGCTGTATCATCGTTGTTGGTGATCAGGCCACTGTTGTGTCATCAGCAAACTTGATGATGGTGTTGGAGTCGTGCCTGGCCATGCAGTCATGAGTGAACAGGGAGTACAGGAGGGGACTGAGCACGCACCAGCTGTTATTTACTGCTGTTATTTACAAATAGACACAGACCGCCACCCCTTGTCTTACCGGAGGCAGCTGTTCTATCTTTCCGATGCACAGAAAACCCAGCCAGCTGTATGTTATCCATGTCGTCGTTCAGCCACGACTCAGTGAAACATAAGATATTACAGTTTTTAATGTCCCATTGGTAGGATAGCCTTGATCGGAGCTCGTCCATTTTGTTATCCAATGATTGCACGTTGGCTAATAGGACTGATGGTAGAGCGGATCCTTACAAGGCACCCCGACCTACGTCCGCGATATCTCCGTCTCTTCTTCATGCTAATGACGGGGATGTGGGCCTTGTCGGGTGTCTGAAGTAAATCCTTTTCGTCTGACTCGTTAATGAAAAAATCTTTGTCCAGTTCGAGGTGAGTAATCTTTTCGGTCATAAGAGATGGTGGCAGAAACATTATGTATAAAATAAGTTACAAATAATGCGAAAAAACACACACAATAGCACACTTGGTTAGGAGCCTGTAAAACGGCAGCCGTCTCTTCCTGCGCCATCATCATCATATTAATGAAGCTTCCTGCGCCATCTTCATCATATTAATGAAGCTTCCTGCGCCATCATCATCATATTAATGAAGCTTCCTGCGCCATCATCATCATATTAATGAAGCTTCCTGCGCCATTCATGAAATCATATTAATGAAGCTTCCTGCGCCATCATCATCATATTAATGAAGCTTTCCTGCGCCATCATCATCATATTAATGAAGCTCCTGCGCCATCATCATCATAATTAATGAAGCTTCCTGCGCCATCATCATCATATTAATGAAGCTTCCGCGCCATCATCATCATCATATTAATGAAGCTCGCGCCATCATCATCATATTAATGAAGCTCCTGCGCCATCATCATTCATATTAATGAAGCTTCCTGCGCCATCATCATCATCATATTAATGAAGCTTCCTGCGCCATCATCATCATATTAATGAAGCTTCCTGCGCCATCATCATCATATTAATGAAGCTTCCTGCGCCATTCATCATCATATTAATGAGCTTTCCTGCGCCATCATCATCATATTAATGAAGCTTCCTGCGCCATCATCATCATATTAATGAAGCTTCCTGCGCCATCATCATCATATTAATGAAGCTTCCGGCGCCATCATCATCATCATATTAATGAAGCTTCCGGCGCCATCATCATCATCATATTAATGAAGCTTCCGGCGCCATCATCATCATATTAATGAAGCTTCCGGCGCCATCATCATCATATTAATGAAGCATTTGGTGACATCATTGTTCCCTCTGTTTCTGCTCCACTGTAGAGATTTTTAATGCCGTCGTAATGCCCAATTGAACTTCCCTCCTCTCTCCACAGTCCACACACACACACACACACACCCTCATAATGGAGCTCTGTGTACCTCAGCACAATGCCATGGAGCCTCCATTTAGTGTCTATTGGGTAATAAACAGCTCTAGGCTCATTCCAACAGGCAGCACTCAGTCTAAAGCCTGATCTAGACACACACCAGACATACCAAGCTCCCTGAATATCTGTGGTGAATATCTGGTGAATATCTGTGGTGAATATCTGTGGTGAATATCTGTGGTGAATATCTGTGGTGAATATCTGTGGCACATCGTCCTCTCTGGTTCAGGGATTTTGTTGTTTTGGCTCGTTTTTTCATGTGACCTGAATATGTTTTTAATATTAAATGTCATGCAATGCAAATGTACAACAATGTGTCCTACAATGTGTCCTACAGTACTATACATGTTCCCCCAACTCTCCCTCCATACTCTCATATCACTAACTATGTCCATCCTAAAACGTGCACCATAACTGTCACCAACCCCTAACATGTGACCCTACGTCCAAAACGGTGTGCTTTACGTGTGTGAATAAATGGGGTTGTGAGTTTCCCCAAGAGTTTCCCCAAGACTTGAGTGAATAACACCTACACCACAATGTTGTTTCATAAAGGTTGGAAAAGACCAGCTGAAGACTTAATAGATTTGTAGGCTAATACCCCTCTTGTGTGTGGATATGGGTCACTGGGTTATGGCTAGGGATCTGGGGGTCCCTGTACAACAGTGTGTCTTGGACTTCCTGTGACGTCCCCTCTCTCCCTCTCAGTCTCGGGAGCAGTCTGATGATGAGCAGACAGAGGACTCAATGAAGTTCAAACGGCTCCACAAGCTGGTCAACTCTACCCGCCGCGTCAGGAAGAAACTCATCAAGGTGGAAGAGGGGAAGAAACGCGGCTCCGAAGGTACGGCACATGTCCATAGGGATTTCTGAATACACAGTTTGAGTTAGTATGGACTCCATACTAACTCAAACTGTATATTCAGAAATCTCGTAACAGAAATCCCGTAACAGAAATTCCGTTATCCCACAGCACTTTGTAAACATTCAGTGGAAATGTGAATGGGATAGAAGTGTTTTTGCTCTTTTTGAGGTTACTCTGTAATGGATAAATGATGTTCCTCTCCTCCCTGAAGATTCTCTGAGCTTGGAGGCATCTCCTACATGTGAGGACAACACAGCCCTGTACACAGGGGTCCTGAAGAAGTCCAGCCTGCCCCAGGATGCATCCATGTCCTCCCTGACCCAGGACCAGCTCTCTCTGGATGGGGACACAGACAGCTTGACCACCTCCCCTTCCTCCAGCAGCCTGGACACTACCTGGTCCGGACACAAGCTGGTCAAGGCCTTCTCTAAGTCCAGCAGCACCCACGGCCTCATCCGGCCTCCCAGGAGACTCCCTGCTGGGCCTGAGGGTTTGGGAGCCGCCGGAGTGGGAGGTAGTGGATCCTCCTTCTCGGAGCTGGACGGCTGTGGTGCCGAGGCCGAAGAGGTGTCGCACTCCATGACGGAGGGCGAGATGCGGAAAGCCCTGACCTCTCTCTCCCATGGGGTAAGTAATGACACACTCTACGGTTTCTACGGCCTCACCCGGCCACGCCCCAAACCACACCCCCAGCCCCGCCTCCTTGTTGCCCTCGATGACGTCTCCCAGGGTAGCCCCAAACCCGCCCGTCACCACACCAGCTGGCTCAGGAAGCCTGACCCCAATTACGCCTACTCCACCAAACACCTGCTCTACCAGCGCTCCCGGAACTGCGCCAAAACACCAGGGGTGCCCTCCTCCTGTTCCTCCCCCTCGCCCCCCGCCCGTTGTGACCTGGCCAAGGCTAAGGGTGGTACGCTGGGTGGAGGGGGGTGTGGGGGCTGGGCATTCCCCACTCGCAGGCTCCGCAGCCGGACGGCGGTGAGCGAACTGAACATCACGTACGTGGTGGAGCGCAGCCTCTACGGCCACCTCAACTGGGCCCAGCTAGTCCGGCCCGTCACCCTCAGCCGTGCCGAGCGCCGCTGCCTGTTGGAGGAGGACAGGGAGGCGGACAGGAAGTGGGCGGCCAGCGTGGACCGCTGCACCAAGCGCGTGCTCTTACGCATCCAGCAGAAGTCTGTGAGTTCTACTGTACAGCAGGGCGGGGGCGGGCTAGGCAGCGCCTCCGCCTGGCCAGGAGGACCAAGGCTACCTCCAAGGCTGCAGAGTAACCCTGAGGCTTAGATACAGACACAGGGTGGATGATGTTTCCTTCTTCTCTGCTTTAATCCAGCAAAAATATTTAGAAAGGGTAGTTTAACAGAGACCTCCATAAAGAAACAGAACATTACACAATCTTTAAATATGAAAGCTTTTGGCGTCATAGTTCATTTTAATGTGATATGAAATAGTAATGGGATGTTCCACTTAGGAGGTTAACAGTGGATACCAGTGTAACAGCAGAGGGTGTATAACTGGCATTTGAAAATGTCACCCAGCCCAAACCCTGTAGGGAGTCTGCTGAGTCAGAACAGACTGAAGAGACAGAGACACGGTTGTGTTGGGTCACTGCTCAGGGGCTGACAGACACACTTGACAGACACATTCTCTCTCCTTTCTAGCTTTCTCCATCCTTTTCTATCCCTCCCTCCTCTTAGCTTCTCTCTCTCCTCTGTGTGTCTGGGTTCAGTAGAAGGGGAACAGAGTGATCTCTTTTCCAGCTCAGTATGAAAGAAAAGGAAAGAGA
>NC_036854.1:22040823-22094246 GCF_002910315.2 Salvelinus sp. IW2-2015 | reverse complement strand
GACAAGTTGCTGCAGGGGGTGTTGAGATGTTGGCCAGGGTAGGGGTAGCCAGGTGGAAAGCCTGGCCAGCCGTGGAGAAATGCTTATTTAAATGATCGATTATCGTAGATTTATCAGTGGTGACAGTATTTCCTATCCTCAGTGCAGTGGGCAGCTGGGAGGAGGTGCTCTTATCCTCTTAGGACTTTACAGTGTCCCAAAACTTTTTGGAATTAGTGCTACAGGAAGCAAATTTCTGTTTGAAAAAGCTAGCCTTAGCTTGCCTAAATGACTGAGTATATTGGTTCCTGACTTCTCTGAAAAGCTGCATATCGCGGGGGCTATTTGATGCTAATGCAAAACGCCACAGGATGTTTTTGTGCTAGTCAACGGCAGTCAAGTCTGGGGTGAACCAAGGGCTATATCTGTTCTTAGTTCAACATTTTTTGAATGGGGCATGCTTATTTAAGATGGAGAGGAAAGCACTTTTGAAGAGCAACCAGGCATCCTCGACTGACGGGATGAGGTCAATATCCTTCCAGGATAGCCGGGCCAGGTCGATTAGAAAGGCCTGCTCGCTGAAGTGTTTTAGGGAGCGTTTGACAGTGATGAGGGGATGTCGTTTGACCGCGGACCCAGTACGCACGCAGGCAATGAGGCAGTGATCACTGAGATCCTGGTTGAAGACAGCAGAAGTGTATTTAGAGGGTAGGTTGGTCAGGATGATATCTAAGAGGATGCTCATGGTTACGGATTTAGGGTTGTACCTGGTTTGTGTGAGATTGAGGCAATCTAGCTTAGATTGTAGGACGTCCGGGGTGTTAAGCATGTCCCAGTTTAGGTCACCAAACAGTACGAACTCTGAAGCTAGATGGGGGGCGATCAATTCACATATGGTGTCCAGGGCACAACTGGGGGCAGAGGGGGGTCTATAACAAGCGCCAACAGTGAGAGACTTGTTTCTGGAAAGGTGGATTTTTAAAAGTAGAAGCTCAAATTGTTTGGGCACAGACCTGGATAGTATGACAGAACTCTGCAGGCTATCTCTGCAGTAGATTGCAACTCCGCCCCCTTTGGCAGTTCTATCTTTTTAGAAAATGTTATAGTTAGGGATGGACATTTCTGGATTTTTGGTGGCCTTCCTAAGTCAGGATTCAGACATGGCTAGGACATCTGGGTTGGCGGAGGCTTCTAATTAGGCTTCTAATGTTAACATGCATGAAACCAATGCTTTTACGGTTACAGAAGTCAACAAATGAGAGCGCCTGGGGAATGGGAGTGATGCTGGGGGCTGCAGGGGTTAACATTTGCATCACCAGAGGAACAGAGGAGGAGTAGGATAAGAGTACGGCTAAAGGCTAAAAGAACTGGTCGTCTAGTGCGTTCGGAACAGAGAGTGAAAGGAGCAGGTTTCTGGGCGTGGAAGAATAGATTCAAGGCATAATGTACAGACAATGGTATGGTAGGATGTGAGTACCGTGGAAATAAGCCTAGGCATTGAGTGACGATGAGAGGTTTTGTCTCTAGAGGCACCATTTAAGCCATGTGCAGTCACCGCATGTGTGGGGGGTGTAACATAAGGGCTAGCTAAGGCATATTGAGCAGGGCTCGAGGCTCTACAGTGAAATAAGACAAAAATGACTAACCAAAACAGCAATAGACAAGGCATATTGACATTAGGGAGAGGCATGTGTAGCCAAGTGATCATAGGGTCCAGTGAGTAGCTAGGTGAGCTGGAGGCACGGCGATTCAGACAGCTAGCAGGCCGGGGCTAGCAGCAGGCTAGCAGATGGGCCTCAGGGGAACGTCGCAACGGGAGAGTCTTATGAAATCCCCTCGGACGGTTACGTCGGCAGACCAGTCGTGATGGATTGGCGGGGCTCCGTGTTGGCAGCAAAGGGTCCAGGCCAAATGGCAAAAGAGGTCATTGAAGCCCAGGGATTGCTTGATGGAATCTCTTCGGCTAGCCGGGAGATGGGGCTAGTTCGAGGCTAGCTCCAGGCTAACTGGTGCTTGCTTTGGAACAGAGACGTTAGATAGGAGTAGCCACTCGGATAACTGCTAGCTAGCTGCGATGATCCGCAGTAAAGGTTCAGAGCTTGCGGTAGGATTCCGGAGACGTGGTAGAGAAAAGCAGTCCAATATGCTCTGGGTAGATATCGCGCTGTGCAGGCTGGCAGGAGTTGCCTGGGCTGAGGTGATGACCACTAGCTTCTGAAGGGGCTTTCGGTACAAAACTGTAAAAATAGCAGATCCGTACCACATTGGGTGAGGCGGGTTGCAGGAGAGTATGTTCAGTCCGTAGATGGAAAAATAATACACATATATACGAAGAAAAACTAAATATACAAGGGACGGGACAAGACCATCAAAACAGACATCCCCACTGCTACGCCATCTTGGAATATGTGACTGATACTGTATCACGTTGACATCTGTTTCTCTCTCTCCATCTCTTTCTTCATCTCTCTCTCTCTCACCCCTCTGCTCTCCACTTCTACCTTTCTGCCCCACTCCCCTCGCACCCTCCAGTCGAGCCCAGACGGGACTCCCAGCTCCCCCCAGTCCCCTCAGCCAGACACAGACTCTCTGGAGAAACCCAAGCTAAAGGCTGGAGGATCAGTGGAGAGCCTCCGGAGCTCCCTCAGTGGGCAAAGCTCCATGAGTAAGTACCCTGTGTGTGTGTGTGTGTGTGTGTGTGTGTGTGTGTGTGTGTGTGTGTGTGTGTGTGTGTGTGTGTGTGTGTGTGTGTGTGTGTGTGTGTGTGTGTGTGTGTGTGTGTGTGTGTGTGTGTGTGTGTGTGTTACAGTACACATTAAGACAGTGCACGAAGCGCGACACAAGGGGGCACTGTCATTACATCTCTCTTGCAACATTCTTATACAGACTTAAAACCCCTTATCAAGCCTGCGGTGTCAGCTAGTATACATCTCATCGTCATGATCTGAACTCTATGTTATAGCTCCATGTCACAACCACACCTACTCCCATTGGAGGGTTCAGAGATGACATGTGACATCATCTGGTCCTATCTGGTGAAAGCTTCTTCTCACGTTGTGACTGACCATGATCTTACCCTGGCATGTGTTCAGACAACTTGCCTAGTTAAATACGGTTAAAAAAGATAGAAGTTGTCTGAACACATATATAATTATTCTATCTTTCTCTCATGTCTTGAGGTTAGAGTTAGACTAAGGTCTGTGAGGGCTGGGTTGATGTTTGTTAGTTAATGAGAGAGAGTGTCCCTTGTTGACTGTTGTTGGCCTAGGCCCATAGGGCCGGAGAGGCTGAGACACAAGCTAATTATTAAATAGGAAGGCTTTTCTCTCTGCTTCCTACACTCATCATCACAGATCAGACATCCAGAGAGACATCCATGGGAAGACAGCAGCACGTTATATACACACTGGCTACAAGTGATAGGCTGTTATTAATGGGTATTCACACATACTCTGGCTTTGTGTGAATAGATGAGTACATCTAACTCTCTCATTTAAAATAAATTGATGTTCATTTGCTCAGTTTCAAAACACTCAAATCACATGAGTATTGAATACATCTATTTGGATGATATGAAATGTATATCTGGGGTTTGACCGTGTGTGGTCCTTGCATTGTGTGTTGCAGGTGGTCAGACGGTCAGCACCACAGACTCGTCAGCCAGTAACAGAGAGAGTGTTAAGTCTGAGGATGGAGATGACGAGGAGCCTCCCTACAGAGGGCCCTTCTGTGGCAGGGCGCGAGTACACACTGACTTCACCCCTAGCCCCTACGATTCCGATTCCCTCAAACTAAAGGTAACATACACTTACTCACCTCCACCTCCACACGTATCAACACACAGTCCCTACGGTACTGACTTTCTCAAATGAAGGGCAACACACAGACACTTATTGACTCATAAGCACAACCCTGAATTCATATAAGCCCTCAACACCCTCTACACGCTGTATTCACACACACACACACACACACACACACACTTGATGACTGATAGTTTTAGCGTTTTCTCATGTGAATGTGTTTTGTGTCTTCCAGAAAGGGGATGTGATCGACATCATCAGTAAGCCACCCATGGGGACGTGGATGGGCCTGCTCAATAACAAGGTGGGCACCTTTAAGTTCATCTATGTGGACGTGCTGAGTGAGGAGGAGGAGAAGCCCAAAAGACCCGTGAGGAGGAGGAGGAAGGGCAGACCTCCCAAACCCACCTCTGTAGAAGAGCTGCTGGAACGCATCAACCTCAAGGTACACACACTGGACACACACACCTTTACACACACGCGTTTGTTTAACACACTCATAAACATGCACCTGTACATTGCACACGAACACACAACCCTATACAAACCTTCACCAATGTGAAGGTGTTCTGTACAAGTTGAATAGTAGTCCTGCAACTTCCCTCCTACAGTCAGAATCATATCCCAGCCATCTAGAAAAAACACCCTGCCTCTTCTGTCAACCACCCAGCCTAGGCAGCTCAGCCTCCCCAGGGAGAGAGCACCGTAGGTGGGCTGTTTCTGGATGAGCCCAGCCTGATGAAGCTCTGATATGACAGATTACAGACTAGGCTATGTCCCTGGCTCTCCCCTACTCAAGGACATAAGTAACATAACGGTACATTATCATTGCCTGGGCAGAGCAGAGACTATATTACAGGGTTGAAGACCTCCCATAAGTCTACTACTATCCTACTATATACAGTACATGTGCATCAAGGTACACATGTCATCTCCGTCGTCACATACGTAGTTGTGAGTTCGGGGAGTGGGAGAGCAGACTAAACACACGACCTCCTAAACCCACCCTTAACAACTGGTGACCATGCGAAGACATTATACTGAGACTGTGTTCCACCTTGTTCTGTTTTTGTTTCATGTCACGCTCTGGATAAATGAGTGTTTTTGGCAAGTATTTATTTAGATTTCTCTTTTGTTTATTTAAAAGGAGAACTAGGGAAAAGTTTTTTGTCCAGATTTGGTTAGCGAGTTCAGATACATTTACTGATGCAGGTTTACTGGTGATTGAATCAAGGATATGTACACCTTAAAGTGACAAGAAAAAGCTGACTAACAAAAGTAACAAGAGTAAGACGCCGTAATAACCTTGCTGACTAATTCTACATAAAACAGAGCTCTTTGTGGTCAGGGCGTTCCTAAAAACACAACGACAAATTGGAGTGCGCTTCGAAGTAGCCATCTTTTTATCTATGTTTTCTCTTTTAAAATCTTCCATTTCAACTTGATTGTAGGGGTGTCTTGGAGCAAATGTGCTTTTACCTTTACCAAATATGCTAGGATGTTACATGAAAGACGAAGATCCTTCAAATGAGAAGGTTGTGTAGAGTAGTGGTCTTTGGTTTTGTCTCATCCTTCTTTATCTTAGCAGAAATAGAGCTGAAAGTCACTTTTAGCTAAGGACGGAAGTCTCCGTGGTTACAGTGGTGACATGCAGTCTGTGTGTATTGTACCCTTTAGATGTGTGGGTTGGACAAAACTTTAGACTGAACCAGTTTTCACAATCTCCTTGTTGAAAGTAGGAACCGATTATGATGGGCTAAGATGTTAACTTTAGCTGTGCCTGTTCCGAAACACACAGAGGGTGTAGTGTGATATTTTAGACCGGGATTTCTGGTGTCCTCCCACCAAGAGATAACACCACAGGGTGTAATGACTAGCTTTGTGCTCTTGTTAAATTGTGTGTGTATCCTCCTTGTCGCCTGTGGTGAAAGGTGTGGTAGAGAATCTCCTCTACCTCATCCCTCTCTTTCCCACCCTTCCCAACTCTTCCTTCCTTTTCTGTAGCCACATTGGTCAATTTCTTTTACCTCATTGTGTATGTTTTTGCAAGATTAACATTTTGCCCGTGTCTTTAAAAACTGGTGCTAGGCCAGTTTATCTGTTTATCTTATAACAGTTACAGTCACGCAAGGGGTAGGAAAAAAATATCTGGAATCAGTTGTAAAGAACATGAGATAACCAGAGCCTCTTCTCTCCTCTCCCCTCCCCTCCCCTCCCCTCTCATCTCCTCTTCTTTCTCATCTTCTCTCCTCCAGGAGCACATGCCTACCTTCCTGTTTAATGGCTATGAGGACCTGGACACCTTCAAGCTGCTGGAGGGGGAGGATCTAGATGAGCTCAACATCAAAGACCCTCAACACAGAGCTGTGCTGCTCACCGCTGTGGAGCTACTGCAGGAGTATGACAGTGAGTACACACACACACGTGAACTCACGTGCACACACTCACAAACCTTTCGCTTTGTCTGTTTGACTGCATTGTCTCTATGATTCCTACACTACATCGTTGTGTAAGTTTCTGTATATCTGACTATATGGTTTCTGTGTGTTGTGTGTGTCTAGGCAGCAGTGACCCTGAGCGGAGCGGCCTGTCAGGCTCTCAGGAGAAGCTGCTATCAGATGGCCACATCCTGGTGGGCGACTCACCACGTGACTCTGGCTGCTATGAGAGCAATGAGAACCTGGAGAATGGTAATGACTAGCCTAGCATAGCTTCCCAATAATGGGATTAGCCTGGTGTTAGCCTAGGCCTAGTCTAGCGCTACAGTGACTGTGGCTCCTATTATTCCTCTTCCACCTCCTCTGCCATGCCATACATCTGCATTCTAACATGAACCGTCCGTCATCACTCTCCATTGGACCAAGGCCAGCCAATCAAACCTCCACTCTTTATCCGCCATGTCTGTCTCCTAGCTCCACCCACTTCACACCCCCACTCACCTCCGCCCCACCTAGCTGCGTAATGTCATAGTGAGGGGAGAGATGCACCCCCCATCTCGTTTTTTCTGTTTCTTTTTCTCATTGTCACTCCACTCTTTCCACTGCTCTCTCCATCTCCAGGCTGTCTCTGTCTTCACTGCAGAAGCCCTATCCTAAGGGACAAGGCCCTAACCCCCAGGCCTAGATCACTAGTCTACCCTACAATGGGGCCCTATGTACAAAGGGAACAACACCCCACATCTCAAATGCACCCAACTACTCTGGTCAACTCAATCCCAGTGCCGATGTTCCTCCCATCTCACAATGGACAGAGAACCCCTCCTCCTACTCCTCTTCCTCTGCCCCAGGAGGTTGAGTGGTTGCTGGGAGACCAGACCGATTATGACACGAGGGAGTGTTTCTTTTGAAAGGTGTTATTGTAAAAGCGGAGATCTTGTAAAGTATTAAGTCACTGCCCAATAATTGACTGTAGTATGGCTCTGTAGGTGGTGTGGGAGTGGACCACTCTGCTTCCATTAGCCTAGTGCTGGCTCAATCTCTGTTCTACCTGCCATTTCAAGTCACTTAAAAAAAAAAAAAATGTAATAGTGACCATGTTACAAAATGATCGTATGTGCCTAAACAACCCCCCAAAAATCTTGGATTAAAATTTGTTATTTTTATGATAGTGGATATATATATAAAAAAACAGTTTTTATAATTATGGAATTGTATTTCAGATCTATATTTGTGAGAACGTTTAGTGTATAACTCCTTAAAAATACTGTTTTGCTTTCCGCCTACAGTTGAGTTCTTCAATCATTACTCATAAACCTTTGCTTGAATCATTGACTTCTCTGTCTTTTTTTTCTCTCTGTTCTGTTCTATGTGTGTGTGTCACAACGGTTGTAAAAGATGTGCAATCTGCTACAGTAGAAATTTTAGTTGTGGAATAAACCACTTATTTTATTGAAGTTACTTTGGCCTGCTTGCTTCATTTAATGTCTCCTTCTTTCTTCGTGTCTCTTTTTTCTCCTTCTCAGTCGTTAACACTCCTCATTAGCTGCTTAACATTCAGTGTACATTCTGCATTTTAATTCTGTTTTGTTTTAATTACTGTGCCTTTACTCAGTCGCTATGATAATCCAATCTGCGTTATTCTGCCTCAAATTCTCTACTACAGCCATACAGATGTAGGATCTTAATTTGATCAACCTGTTGCAGGACAATTTCCTGCAATCCAGGAAAACTTTGCTGCAATTTTAAACTTGTCGTTGTTTAAAAAGTACTGGGAAGTTTGTCATTTCCATTCATTTCCACAAAATGTATCCTACAAAAATTTCCATTAATTAGAATCCACATAATAATTCACATTTTCTGTTGACGCTGGATTATTTTCCTGCTGTAGCAAACTGGCTCAAATTAAGATTCTACATCTGTACCTCTCAACCATCCTCTTGCATGCATTATGACTTTATACATACAGTACCAGTCAAAAGTTTGGACATGTCACGTTGTATAGTGGTCGGAGACAGGCGCAGGAATACGTGATGGGGGGGTTTTATTACTCTCCCAAAAATACAACATGTCATGAAAAAGCACAGGGACGAAGCCCATAACAAATACATGTGTAAAATATACAGGGATGTAAACAAACAAAAGAGCGATGTTTAAACCTCTAATAATAACACAGGACAAGACCCGTAATAACACAACACGGGACGAGACCCGAAATAACAAGTGCACAATACACGTAGCACGAAAGCCGAAACAACAAAGCACAGGTACTCACAAGACCAACGGACATGGGAACAATAACCAACAAGGACAATGGGGAACAGAGGGCACATAAATAACATACTAATCATGGGGAATGGGAGCCAGGTGTGCGTAATGAGACAAGACAGTCCGGGGTTGGTGGTAATGAATCCAGTTCGGTGACGTAGACCTCCGGAGCTGGTGAATGGAATGGATCCGTGACAGGACACACCTATTCATTAAAGGGTTTTTCTTTATTTCTACTATTTTCTACATTGTAGAATATTAGTGAAGACATCAAAACTATGAAAAAACACATATGGAATCATGTAGTAACCAAAAAAGTGTTTGAGATTTTTCAAAGTAGCCACCCTTTGCCTTGATGACAGCTTTGCACACTCATGGCATTCTCATATAAAATATATTTTGATTTGTTTAACACTTTAACACTATCCTCTGTAGTGTCTTGTGGTCGGAGGCCGAGCAGTTGCCATACCAGGCAGTGATGCAACCAGTCAGGATGCTCTCGAAGGTGCAACTGTAGACATTTTTGAGGATCTGAAGACCAATGCCAAATCTTTTCAGTCTCCTGAGACTAGGCGTTGGGAATAGGCGTTGTCGTGCCCTCTTCACGACTGTCTTGGTTGTTTGCTGGTTTGCTGGTGATGTGGACACCAAGGAACTTGAAGCTCTCAACCTGCTCCACTACAGCCACGTCGATGAGAATGGGGGCGTTCTCAGCACTCCTTTTCCTGTAGTCCACAATCATCTCCTTTGTCTTGATCACGTTGAGGGAGAGGTTGTTATCCTGGCACCACGCTGCCATGTCTCTGACCTCCTCCCAATAGGCTGTCTCATCGTTGTCGGTGATCAGGCCTACCACTGTTGTGTCATCGGCAAACTTAATGATGGTGTTGGAGTCGTGCTTGGCCATGCAGTCATGGGTGAACAGGGAGTATGGGAGGGGACTGAGCACGCACCCCTGAGGGACCACCGTATTGAGGATCAGTGTGGCAGATGTGTTGTTACCTACCCTCACCACCTGGGGGTGGCCCGTCAGGAAGTCCAGGATCCAGTTGCAGAGGGAGGTGTTTAGTCCCGGGGTCCTTAGCTTAGTGATAAGCTTTGAGGGCACTATGGTGTTGAACGCTGAGCCGTAGTCAATGAGTAGCATTCTCACGTAGGTGTTCCTTTTGTCCAGGTGGGAAAGGGCAGTGTGGAGTGCAATAGAAATTGCGTCCTCTGTGGATCTGTTGGATCTGGTTTGCAAATTGGAGTGGGTCTAGGGTTTCTTGGATAATGGTGTTGATGTGAGCCATGACCAGCCTTTCAAAGCACTTCATGGCTACAGACATTTAGGCAGTGTTCTTGGGCACAGTGACTATGGTGGTGTGCTTGAAACATGTTGGTATTACAGACTCGGTCAGGGACAGTTTGAAAATGTCAGTGAAGTCACTTGCCAGTTGGTCAGCGCATGCTTGGAGTACACGTCCTGGTAATCCTGTCTGGCCCTGCGGCCTTGTGAATGTTGACTTCTTTAAAGGTCTTACTCACATCGTCTAACGAAAACGTGATCACACAATCACACAGTCGTCCGGAACAGCTGGTGCTCTCATGCATGCTTCAGTGTTGCTTGCCTCGAAGCGATCATAGAAGTCCTTTAGCTTGTGTCACTGAGCACCTTGCGGCTGTGCTTCCCTTTGTAGTTCGTAATAGTTTGCAAGCCCTGCCACATCCTCGGAGTTGGTGAAGTACGATTCAATCTTAGTCCTGTATTTACACTTTGCCTGTTTGATGGCTCGACGGAGGGTCTAGCGAGATTTCTTATAAGCTTTTGTGTTAGAGTCCCGCTCCTTGAAAACGGCAGCTCTACCCTTTAGCTCAGTACGGATGTTGCCTGTAATCCATGGCTTCTGGTTGGGGTATGTACGTACAGTCACTGTGGGGACGACGTCATCGATTGACGAAGCCAGTGACTGATGTGGTGTACTCCTCAATGCCATCTGAAGAATCCCGGAACATATTCCAGTCTGTGCTAGCAAAAGAGTCATGTAGCTTAGAATCTGCGTCATCTGACCACTTCCGTATTGAGCGAGTCACTGGTACTTCCTGCTTTAGTTTTTGCTTGTAAGCCGGAATCAGGAGGATAGAGTTATGGTCAGACTTGCCAAATGGAGGGTGAGGGAGACACGTCTCTGTGTGTGGAGTAAAGGTGGTCTAGAGTTTTTTTTCCTCTGGTTGCACATGTAACATGCTGGTAGAAATTAGGTAAAATGGATTTAGTCACCGACCACTAGGAGCGCCACCTCTGGATGAGCATTTTCTTGTTTGCTTATGGCCTTATACAGCTCGTTGAGTGCGGTTTTAGTTCCAGAATCGATTTGCAGTGGTAAATAGACAGCTATGAAAAATATAGAAGAAAACTCTGTTGGTAAATAGTGTGATCTACAGCTTTTCATGAGATACTCTACCTCAGGTGAGCAAAACCTCGAGACTTCCTTAATATTAGATTTTGTGCTCCAGCTGTTATTGACAAATAGACACAGACCGCCACCCCTTGTCTTACCGGAGGCAGCTGTTCTATCTTGCCGATGGACAGAAAACCCAGCCAGCTGTATGTTATCCATGTTGTTGTTCAGCCACGACTCAGTGAAACATAAGATATTACAGTTTTTAATGTCATGTTGGTAGGTTAGTCTTGATTGGAGCTCAACTATTTTATTATCCAATGATTGCACGTTGGCTAATAGGACTGATGGTAGAGGCGGATTACCCACTCACCATCGGACAAGGCACCCCGACTTACGTCCGCGATATCTCCGTCTCTTCTTCATGCGAATGACAGGGATTTGGGCCTTGTCGGGTGTCTGAAGTAAATCCTTTGCACACACACACACGAGGCAGAGCGCAAAGGATTTACTTCAGACACCCGACAAGGCCCAAATCCCTGTCATATATATATATACTGTATATACTGTATATATTGGACATGGTCTTCAGAGCATAACTGTTACATAACTGTGATCCACGTTGCATTGTCATACTTGTTTCTCCGGACATTACAATGAGCTACAAAGAGAAAACTACAAATGTACCACTATCACAAATAATCAGCATTGCTCAGTGTCTGTGTTTAAACATTGATTTATTTTGAAAAGCAGACATCTGACTTTGGGGGTCAATATTTATTTATTATGCCCTGATAGCAAGTCTTAAATATCTATTAAACAAATGATTGGAAGCTAGCATGAGATAGGGGATAGCTGGGCCAAATATCAGGCAACATTTTGGGTGAAATTGTCAGTAACAAGCACATTGAAACACCACATTAACTTCAATGATGTCAGACTGACTTCAATCTGCATCAATCTTTTTATGCTGTCCAAATTAGTAGAGATAAATGACTGATTTGTGTATGATGTGTGTGATGTCATTTCACTATTCATTATTGCATTATTGCCATATGGTATCTAGTGCTCTTTTACACACTTGTTCATGTTGTTCCAATAAGCCATGATGGTAAATTGGCCTCTAACCTCCTACTTTTATACCTGCGTCTGAAATTGTATTATGATAATAGCACCATCTGGCTTAGAATAAGAAAGTATAGTCCTCCATAGAGCTGGGACGATAAACTGGAAATGATCTTCACTGACCACTATGGACATTTTGTTGATATCGTTCATACCGATGAATAACCTACAGGGTTATGAAATTTGAAGTTTGAAATGAAGTACTTTTGCTAATATGGGTGATTGTTAAAGGGATAGTTTAGGATTTTCCCCAGAGTCAGATGAACTCGTGGATACCATTTTTATGTCTCTGCGTCCAGTATGAAGGAAGTAAGAGGTAGTATCGCCAGCTAATGCTAACTAGCTTAACTTCTAGTTCCTCCCAAACCCGGATCCGGGAGCACCCCCCACAGTAAAAAAGCTGACTAGCATAGCCTAGCATAGCGTCACAAGTAAATACTAGCATCTAAATATCATTAAATCACAAGTCCAAGACACCAGATGAAAGATACACTTCTTGTGAATCCAGCCATCATTTCTGATTTTTAAAATGTTTTACATGGAAGACACAATATGTAAATCTATTAGCTAACCACGTTAGCAAAAGACACCACTTTTTTTACTCCACCAGTTTTTTACTCCATCAGTAGCTATCACTAATTCGACTAAATAAAGATATATATAGCCACTAACCAAGAAACAACTTCATAAGATGACAGTCTGATAACATATTTATGGTATAGCACATGTTTTTTTAGAAAAAGGTGCATTTTTCAGGTATAAATCATAGTTTACCATTGCAGCCACTATCACAAAACTCACCAAAGCGACTAGAATAACTACAGAGAGCAACGTGTATTACCTAATTACTCATCATAAAACATTTCTTAAAAATACACAGCGTACAGCAATTGAAAGACACAGATCTTGTGAATCCAGACAATATTTCAGATTTTCTAAGTGTTTTACAGCGAAAACACAATATATCGTTATATTAGCATACCACATGAGCTAACATCACCCCAGCATTGATTCAAGGCAAAAAGAGCGATAACGTTATCACCACCAAAATATATTACTTTTTTCACTAACCTTCTCAGAATTCTTCAGATGACAGTCCTGTAACATCATATTACACAATGCATATAGAGTTTGTTCGAAAATGTGCATATTTAGAATCACAAATCGTGGTTATGCAATGTAATCTGTCAAAACATGGCATGCATTCTGGCCGGCGCCATCTTGGAAAGGCACCTAAGTTTACGATTATTTATCGATTAGATTGACWAAAAAAATACAGGTTGGACAGCTAATGAAAGATGCATTRGTTATTAATGCAACCGCTGAKTTAGATYTTTAAAATTAACGTTACTAGACATACAGTGTGCGTTACAGCCAGACTAGTGCCGCAACAATGGCCAACAAATGCGTTTACATTTTTCCACATAAATACGGAATAAAATCATAAATAGCTCTTACTTTTGGACGAGCTTCCATCAGTATCTTGGGCAAGGTGTCCTTTGTCCAAAAGAATCATTGCTTTGTTGTAAAACGTCCTCTTCAACTTCGGAACTAGCAGCTAACAATAGCTACGTGGCACACACATGTCCAAATCCTCAAAGCGCAATACTACGAAAATTCCCGAAAATAGCAATATACTCGCATAAACTGATATAAATCGGTTTAAAATAACTTCGTTATGATGTTTCTAACACCTATATCGAATTAAATCACAGACGGATATATCTTAGCCCGATAACGAGAGCTTTTGAGCATGCCATTCTGATGTCCTCTCTTGCGCCTTGACGAGCGTCCAAAAGAACGTACATGTCACTCCATGGCGTTTTATAAACTCTGAGAAATACGTAGAGACTCCATTCCATTTCTCATTGGTTACTAACATCCAGGGGAAGGCGGGTGCAGTTCATTTCGACCCATAGGGCACATACAGAGTTTTAAACTGATCTCAGAACAGAGCCTAGTTTTCAGACCTTCGCATGTCCTGTCATGATTTTCGCTGTAGAAAGAGTTCTGGTTCACCCACAGACATAATTCAAACGGTTTTAGAAACTAGAGATTGTTTTCTATCCAATAGTAATAATAATATGCATATTGTACGAGCAAGAATTGAGTATGAGGCAGTTTAATTTGGAGACGATATTTTCCAAAGTGGAAACAGCACCCCCTGTATTGAGAAAACGCAAAGACTGGAAGGTGTAGAGTTTTAATGGTAATATAAATAAATACTGTGGTGCACATTGTTATAAACATATCATTCTATATATCGTTATCATGATAATTCAGTAAATTACATTTTGCTATGGATTTTTGTCCATATCGCCCAGCTCTAGTACTCCACATCTCCCCCACTTGGCAGTATTGCACTCATAAGGCTATAATCACAAAAATATAATTTCCTTGTTGTTGTTATTACTCTAGCTAGTTAACCGTAACGCAATCTAGTTTTGTCTTAGCTATGTCATACCCACATAAACATGTGGTGTAAGTAGAATATGCAGTATGACATATGGATTTATACTGTAAAAGGCATGTTTTCATGCTTTCTACTGACAGATAACCCATGACCCTGTGTCCAACTGTACTCTTAATCATGATCAACATTCTGAAGGCCGTAGTGGGTCAGAGGCTGAACCACAGAAGAGGAACACTTCAGTGTCACTGCTGTAAAGCTCTGTGTGTGAACAGGGTTGTTTCAGATTCACATGTCCTCTTAGAGGAAGTTCACATTCACAGCTGATAGTGATAAATTAAAAATGCTGTACAAATGGCACAGAACCCATAGTGACATGAAACCCATTACATCCAATACATGCAGTAAGTACACCTCAGTATTAGTTCTCAGGTTTGTTATGTCCCTATCCTAAATCTGTTTTAATTCAAAGTCTGGGGATATGTTTATGCAACCGTTCCCAGCTCTAAAATTAAGAGGGATATGTTTTATTGTGTTTCAGGCAAGAGCAGGAAGACATCTCGCTCCAACCGCTCCTCTGCGGGCCTTCAGTCCCCAGACTACCCCACCCTGCCCATGACCCAGTCCACTGAGGCCCTGCAGCAGAGCAAGCTGGAGCGCACAGCCAAGTTCACAAAGCACTTCTTCCTCAAGCCCACCCTGAGGGGCTTCAGCCTGCTGGGGCTGAGGAAGGGCCCCCGCCGGACCCGGACCCCCATGCCGGCCAGCCGCAGCTGTGAGGACCTGGACGGGCCCCCGGAGGCTACCGGCCCCCAGGCCTGGAAGAGATCCCACTCCCTCGGGGACCTCCACTGGGAGCAGGCCTTCGACCAGAAGAAGGACTACAGCCTGGAGCTCAAGCCCGCTAAAGGTGTCTCCAAGTCGGGTAACAGCAGCAGGGTGAAGGGCCTCCAGGGTCATGGAGATGGGGGTTCATCACTGGCTCAGAATGAAGGGAGTGCTGTGAGCCCTAAAGGGCGTTCTGACCAACCCCCTGTGCCCTCCCAGCTGCCCCTCAGACCTCCCTGTCCCACCGCACCGCTTCCCCAGCCCCAGGAGACCCTCCCCAGCCCGCTCCCCAGCCCTCCTGAACCCCAGCTGAGGGAGAGGAGCATCCGGACTCACCCCAAAAAGCCCCCAGTGCCCCCTCCCGTTCCAGTCAAGAAATCCAAGGAGCGCCTGGCCAATGGGATACGCCACCGCTCCCTTGTCCTTTCCTCCCCCACTCATTCCTATACCTCCACACACTCCCATCCCCCCAGCCCTGTCATCAGCAGCCCCAGTGCTCCAGCCCTCCCCAGTAAGGCCTCCAGTACCCCTGCCTCCGCCTCTCCAGCCAGCACCTCTCCAGCCTCCCCTGCCTCCACGACCGCCACCACCGGCTGTCCAGAGCCAGAGGAACCAGGCACCCCCCCAGCCGTCCCCCCTCCCTGGCTGTCTGACCTGCCCGAGACGGCCTGCCCCCAGGCTCAGATCCAGGGCGGTGGTGGCAAGATGGTGGTGGCTAGGAAGGTGTCCTATGCTAAAATGGCTGTCGATCTCCACAGCGTGCTGGAGCAGAGACTGGAGGCCGAGGGCATCGACCTCACAGAGGAACCCTACTCAGACAAAGTCAGTTACCACCACAGCCTGTATCTATGGTTATGTACCTGTTATTACTGTGTAGAATACACACACACACACGAACACACACATCCACCACAGCCTGCTTCTATGGTTATGTTCCTGTTATTACTGTGTAGAATACACACACACACACACACCCATCCACCACAGCCTGTATCTATGGTTATGTACCTGTTATTACTGTGTAGAATACACACACACACCCATCCACCACAGCCTGCTTCTATGGTTATGTTCCTGTTATTACTGTGTAGAATACACACAACCACCACATCCTCACTCACACTCACAGGCCAGTTTGTCACAGCTAGGGGTTATACAGGACACACGTAGATGTGGGTATGCTTCATTAAGACCATCTCACAACTAAAGAAATGAAAGAAACACTTTAATAAACAGTGCAGATTGGACCACTGGCCCACTCTGTGAGAGAGTACATTAGAAGTCAGTGTAGGAATCTAGTAAAGGACACACTTCAGGTCAATAAATACATTATTACAAGCATTAGAAGGTTGTGTTTTTGTCTCCTGGCCGCCAAGGCCTTTTGATTCTGCCTTTTGATTACTGCACTCAGACATAACAAGACTGGATCCTGTATCCTGTCATATGGCTCTCGCTTCCTGTCAACAGTAGTAGTGGGTTGCTTTGGTATCCATACAGCAGAAAGAGAACAATAGAGAAATAAAAATTAGGGTGCAGAGGGAAGAACAAGAGAGAAGACGACAGAGAAACGCACAGAGACGAATGAGAGGAAGGAGAGAGACGGAGAAGAGAGAGAGAGAGAGACGAGGAAGACGATGAGAGAGAAGAGAGGAGCGAATACACACAGTTCCAACAAATTGAGAGAAGACGAAGAGAGAGAAAGGATGGAGACAAGATGCGAGGGAACGAAGATGAGAGAGGAGAGGAGAGAGAGGAGAGAGAGAGAGAAGAGGAGAGAGAGAGAGAGATGAGAAGAGAGAGAGAGGAAGAGAGAGAGAGAGAGAGAGAGAGAGAGAGAGAGAGAGAAGAGAGAGAGAGAGAGGAGAGAGGAGAGATATGGAAGGGGAAATCTTCCTGGTAGGAGGCTGAAGCTCAGTGAAGGCAGGCGGCTTGGGGTTATTAAACAGTCAGACACCGTGCCGGAGCCAGACAGACAGGCAGACAGACAGTCTACAGCACTGCACTGTACTGCTGGCTTTATATTAATGAGGAATAATGCTGCAGAGACACTGTCCAGTCACTAGGGGTGCCGTCTTCGGAGAAGGGCTTTGTTAGGGTCAGACAGGACACTTGGCTGTGGCTCTACATCTACATACACCCTCCATCTCTCTATTCCTTCACCCTGAGTTGCCTTCGGTCCAGTTTGGCTGGGTTGTCCTGGACTGGCCATGACTCCAGGTGTCTAGAGCTTTTGACAGAGAGAGAGAGTGTTTTAAAAGTTTTCCCCCACTGAATTCCCTTTTATTCTCTGTTCATGCATGGCAACCATTGGCTAGTCTAGTCCACCTATGACATGTTATGGGATCTCCCGCATCGTTTGCTTGTCTCTGTCTCTGAGCTTATCTCCCAGCCAATGGGCTCGTCAGTTGGCCAGTGTTTTGACTCGTTATTTCACATTATTAGTCTACTTCAATCCCTCATGAACAGACAGAAACTGGGCCTCTCCAGACTCATAATGTTTAAATGAGCAAATAAAGTGAGAGAGCTAGCTCCTACATCAACCTCTGGTGTCTGAGCTGTTCGAAAACATTCAGTTCTAGAGACTTAGGTTGACAAACACTGTGACCGTAGTCAATAAAAGTGCACAGTACAGTCTGCATTTTCTGTTTAGATCTGTGACTTTATGGTGTTGACTGGGGCCGACAGACATTTCTATTTAAACGGAGAGAGAAGTCACTATGGTTTCTGATTGGCTTGTCTAATCTGGGCGTAGGCTGTGGGGGAGAGATTTCCACTAGCCCTTTAAATATGGGCTTAAGTTTTCTCTGCCTAGCATCCCAGATTTATTACAGATTTACTTCAGGTCATGGTTACTTAGGGTTATCATGGTTTGGGGTTTTAGTATCAGTATTGAGTTGTCGTGCCCACAGGGATAGGGTATCTATCAATGGAAATCACTGTGTGTATGCGTGTGCGCATGTTTGTTTGTGTGTATGCATTTGTCTGTGTCCCTCTCCTACTCTCCCCACTCATCCATAGTCTCTCTCCATTTCTCTCTCCCTCCAGCATGGTCGGTGTGGTATCCCCCAGCCCCTGATGCAGCGCTACAGTGAGGACTTGGAGCAGCCAGTGAAGGATGTGGCCTCCAACATGGACCAGGTTCGCGTCAAGCAGCTCCGCAAGCAGCACCGCATGGCTGTGAGTACTTTATGGGACAGATTCAATAAGCATTTACATGGTCTTCAAATCAAAGTCAATTTGTCACATGCGCTGAATACAACACGTGTAGACCTTACAGTGAAATGCTTACTTAAAAGCCCTTAACCAACAATGCAGTTTTAAGAAAATACCTACAAAAGTCGACCAGGGCAAAGTTAGCACCTGTTCTTTTCCTCTGATGATATATTTAATACATGTTTTACTGTAGTGGGCTAAAGCAGAGTGTTTCTTGGTAGTCTTAAACAAATATGGTCTTAGAAGACCCCTGTACCAAAGCAAATCACATTTTATTGGTCACATACACATATTTAGCAGATGTTATTGCGGGTGTAGCGAAATGCTTGTGTTCCTAGCTCCAACAGTGCAGTAGTATCCAATAATTCACAACAAAACACACAAATCTAAAAGTAAAATAACGGAATTAAGAAATATATAAATAATGTCGGAGTGGCATTGACTAGAATACAGTAGAATAGAGTATATACATATGAAATGAGTAAAACAGTATGTAAACATTATTAGATATAGAGATATAGAATTGAAATGTATTCAATTTTGAGTTTGCATCCCAATATTACACTTTATATACGGTACATTCGGGAAGTATTCAGACCCCTTCCCTTTTTCCACATTTTGTTACATTACAGTCTTATTCTAAAATGGATTAAATTTTAAAAACAATATACACACACAATACCCCATAATGACAAAGCGAAAACAGGTTTTTAGAAATTTTAGCAAATTGATTAAACATAAAAAACAGAAATGCATATGTATTCAGACCCTTTGCTATGAGACTCCAAATTGAGCTCAGGTGCATCCTATTTCTATTGATCATCCTTGAGATGTTTCTTCAACTTGATTGGAGTCCACCTGTGGTAAATTAAATTAATCTGACATGATTTGGAAAGGCACACACCTGTCTGTATAAGGTCCTACAGTTGACAGTGCATGTCAGAGCAAAAGCCAGGCCATGAGGTCGGAAGAATTGTCCGTAGAGCTCCGAGACAGGATTGTGTTGCGGCACAGATCTGGGGAACGGTACCAACACATTTCTGCAGCATTGAAGGTCCCCAAGAACACAGTGGCCTCCATCATTCTTAAATGGAAGAAGTTTAGAACCACCAAGACTCTTCCTAGAGCTGGCCGCACAGCCAAACTGAGCAATCGGGGGAGAAGGGCCTTGGTCAGGGAAGTGACCAAGAACCCGATGGTCACTCTGACAGAGCTCCAGAGTTCCTCTGTGGAAATGGGAGAGTCTTCCAGAAGGACAACCATCTGTGCAGCACTCCACCAATCAGGCCCTTATGGTAGAGTGGCCAAACCGAAGCCACTCCTCAGTAAATGACAGCCGCTTGGAGTTTGCCAAAAAGCAACTAAAGGAATCTGACCATGAGAATCAAGACTCTCTATTTTTGTACATTTGCTAAAGATTCTAAAAGCCTGTTTTTGCCTTGTCATTATGGGGTATTGTGTGTAGATTTATGAGATGGAAAAACTGTTTAATCCGTATTAGAATAAGGCTGTAATTTGACAAAATGTGGAAAAAGTCAAGGGGTCTGAATACTTTCCCAATGCACTGTATATCACAGAAGACTGAAATATAATAAAACTGTTTGACATGGAAACACCAGATTTTCTGAGTGTGTTTTTATTTATTTATCAATTATGAAATTATAAAAAATATTAATAACATTCCACCCATGAGGCCACTAGAGGGCGATTTGATCATTTGACGGCAGGAAAGATTACTACGGTGTCATTGCTATGTTTTATGTATAAATCTTTTTTACTTTTTTACAAAATTCCTAAATATTTTCCCCGGTATTCCTCAGATCCCGTTTGGAGGTTTGACAGAGATGTGCAGGAAGCCACTCTCCCCAGGTCACGTGAGCACCGTCTCTGATTGGCTCGTGTCCATCGGCCTACCCATGTACGCCACACCGATGGCAGCTGCAGGATATGACACGTTGGGACGTGTGTCCTCTCTCACAGAGAGCAGTGTGTGGGAAGCGGGAGTGCGGGACGAGAGGCACGTCCGTAGACTTGTGAGCGAGGCCCGATTGGTCAGCGCACACAGAGACGGACAGTCGTAACCGTGACAGTGGAGCCCATGCAGGTGTAACTGGGACAGTTGAACGGCTACGGCACAGTTGAGACTAAAGCACAGTTGCAAATAAATGCAGAACTGAATAACTGCGAAAGTGACCACAGCACAGCTTCCAGCACCTATTGAGACTTTTGACTGGACTACGGAGTGCGGGTGGTTTGCAGTTGCATCCCAGCTAACGCTTGAGACTTATGAGCAGCAACCTGTTCTTATGCCCCCGTCTTTATCAATCTGTCTCTCTTTCTATTCCTTTCTTTCAGATGTTTACGGTGAGATTGTTCCGACTGCCGAGAACAGTTATCAGATGCCTTTAAAACTGACTGTTCCCTTCTGAAACATCCCCCCAGTCTTAAAATACTGAGAACTGCCTTTGAGGAAATTAGCACACTTTTCTTAGACTCTTTTTTAAAACTCTCCTTTTAAAGACTAAATTATGTTTTTTTTCTGTGTTTCAGAAGTGTTTGCTTTGTATCTCTTGTGCAAGAGAAAAGCACTAGAGAGTAGTAAGAGGATGTAGCTTGGCCAAAGCAATTTCTTTCAATGTGCAGATTTCACCTTTGTTGTTAATCCCATTGCTAAATGCTACAGTAGATTGGAGAACATGGTTTATTGCAGTTAACACAAAAAAATAACAAAACATGAAATAGGCAAACATTGCTGTTATATTAAGATTTAAATCCTTATTTTCTATCATGCTATAGTGTTTTTGTAATATACTGTACCATATATTTTAATTTCATGGTGTTTTTACAGTATGTGTTCAATACGTATTGTGTGTCTGCTTTGTGGAATGTCAAAGTCTGAATGTCAGTCATTGTAATTATAAACAGTCAGACAGATCTCGACATGAGTTTATACAGTATTTCAGATTATATTGCAGATTTCAAAACATATCTTGGTTGCATGTAATCCTCCAATATGTAGGTCCTTACAACAAGACTATCTACACAGTACCGCTCTAATAATCTTCCATGGGAGATCAGCTTTTCTTTGCAGACAATATCGTCTCCATATATCTATCCAGGCTCATTTTAAGTTGCCTTACCATTATGTTAAAAAAACAATTAGATTAATACGTATTCATGTACTCAGCATTATAAATACAGTAGGCATTTCAACCCCCATCTTTGACTAAGGCTTGATTCCTCAAAGCCTCACCGGGCCAAAATGTTTTGAATGTGCTTGTAATGACAGTGATTGTTAGTAGAAGACACACACACATGCACACACACGCTAGCAGCCACATAGCTCTGTCGGGGGTGTCCTTGCTGTTCTTGTTAAGCACAGATGTTGATCCACATGAAGTCTAATTTAAACACAGTGTTCAACAGCCAGCCATAGACCAGCTCAGTACTGCAGACCACAGAGACAGACTGAGACATGATGTAGATGATCCACTCAGAAGGAGGGGCAAAGAGGAGGACTACAGCTGTTCCACAGAGACCCAGCTAACAGCTGGTTTATCATGTCTGTCTGAGCCTCTCTTGGAAGAACAAGAACAAGAACAAGAATAAGAAGAAGGGGAGTGTCTTAGAGAGAGACACAGTCAGGGAGTACAGATGAGAATGGGAATGTACTGAATCTCCATTCACTGACCAGCAGACCAGACCTGTGAGTCCCTAGCAGTGGATTCCTAGTCCAAGACCGGTGTGAGTGTATCCACCTATGTAATGTCATTCTAGTTATGTGAAGTACTTCATATTGCAATCAATATTCAAGTCTTATCCCTTGTCTCGGGTTTCAAAATACAAGTTTGCAGAGTGGTGTAACACAAGGGGGCTTTTGCAGTGGACACTCGATAGAAGTTTGATGCCTTTTCTCTTCAATCATAGTGGTGCTCCAGGTTAGCTAGGGAGACACTTGTAGGGGGAGTTTTTAAAGAAACAAAAATACCTAAAATTTAAGATGTAAAAAATACTGTCACTGTAAAATGCACTTTAGAAAGTAAATAAAAAAATGTTTAAGCAAAATTGGCAAAATGCTCTTTAAGTCTGTAAGCAGACATTTGTTTTCAGGTAATGTAAAGGGTTTGATTGAATGGGTTATACTGGTATTTAGTTATCTTAGTATAGTTCCCAATGCCAAGTCAATGTACAAATGTAATTAATAATAGTTCATGAATTAACCTGTTCCAATGACTTAACTTCCAATTTACTTTTGCAGTCTTACAGAAAACGTAATTACATATATGAAATGGTTAACAAGAGTTACACATTCTGTATATGTAATTGGTATTTAAATAACTTATTTTGGGGCTTTTCATATCAACTGTAATTATTAGCTGTACTATACAAATAGCAATACCTTCCTGCAAATTGCATTAGCCAGTGAAAAGCTACAGTGTTATTGTAAAATATAAGTGTACAAATGATTTAATTTGGTTTCAACTAGCTAATGATTGTCTATAAAGATTTTCTTGTGTATTGAAACAAAAAATGATGTCTAACTATTTGTCATTCTGAAATATAATAAAAACGCTATCGCCATGCTCTGTGTTTACACACACACACACACACACACGACGCACAAACTCACCACTTCTGTCTGATGCGAGGTGTGGGCAGTGAGAGTTATTGGACTATTTGACTACTGTGGCTAACACCTAAAACCTGCACCACATGTTGTTCTGTGATTGCTGAATTTCTTATATTAATCTTCATTTTATGTGGGGATAATAAGTCTCAGTATACAATAACAGGCATTGCATTACCAGACTGGATTTGATTAAAACTCTCTGGATCCCAACACAGGATCAGTCTGCTGAATAAGAGCAGAGGCTGATTTCATTTCTCTGCGGTTTGGAGAGGGAAGAACAATCTGATTTACTTTTGACCCAAGGCTGCCTGGCATGGATGGCTGCCTGGCATGGATGTCTGCTTGGCGCAATGAGTTTATGCCCTCTCCATAAGTGTGGGGGGCGAGGGTTACAGTGTTTGTGTGTGTGTTGGGGTGGGGTGGTGTGGGGGCGGGGGTGGGAGTGCAATCAGTGTCTGCCTGGCATAATTCATGAATCCCCTATCTAGCAGGTTTTCCCATGTAGCTCCCAACCAGGGGTTTGAAATAGAATGCATTCTGTTGTGTGTAGTTGTGCCTGGCTTGGAACGATACTGTTCCTGTCCCAAGCAAACAGGTTCCAGAACACATTTAACCCCCCCGTTTCCATAGCCATGGGAAGTAGGGGTGCTGAGGGTGTTAGGAGTGCTGGGGATAAAAAAAAAGTATAAGAAATTACAAAAAGTTTTCACCAGATTTGTAAACTAGGCCTTTATTACTCCTGTATGAGCGGAGACCCCCCCTCTTTTGACCCCCAACGCAAAACATCTTGCGGCCATGCCGTTTCCATTGGCCTTTCAAATTAGGGCCAAATTCTAACTGCCCACCAAGGCCAGCCCAACCCGGGTTGAATTTAAATGCCAATGAAAACAAGGTTTTATTCTTTATACACATAGAAATAGAATGAGATTCTAGATCTGTGTTTATACCCATGCTTTTTATGGCTTTGGTTAGAATGTTTCAAATAGAGACCAATGCTATGACTACAATACAGCTGCTATCACTAAAAGTGAGTTAGAGGACCAATATACAGTAAGTGTCTGTCTACGTCTGTCACCAGAATGTGAATGTTATTGTATAGGATACTGTCTCATTGTACTATCTCCATCTGGGTCCAGCTGTTATATGATTGTTGTATCTGGTCACGTGGTCGGAGAAAGCTGTGGTCAGTTAAAGGGAGAGATTTACGACAGGTTGTTGTGGCTTTACATTCCTCCTGTCTCCTTACTGCAGGCCTGAGGGGTAGAGGGAGTAGAGGGACACTAGAAAAGGAAAGTTTACACACTCACACCTACACTTGGACAGGTGAAGGTTGGAGGTCCACTCACTAGTTGTTTTGACTAAGTGGGCTTGCATCCCCTTAGGTAATTCAAATGTAGGCCTAATAAGTGCCTTACTCCTTATTTACCATAGCAAATGACCATCCTGACTGTGAGCATGGCTGAGGCAGTCCTTTCAGTCACCATCCACATGGAAAGAAACTGAGGCTGTATTGTAGCCCACATACCACCCACTTTCCTCACTTACATGATGTAGCCTATACTTGTACCTATACCATAGGTATAGCATTCTTTCATAGGCTGCCTTCCATACAACTTCATAATACACCAGTCTGTGTTGCCTGTTTGTGCCAACTACGTAGAATATACCTTAAAGCACAACAGGCTTTTTTAACCTTCAAACCCACACCAGTGCCTTGACTTTGATTTTCTTATGCCACTTAGCACCAATTTGTGGTTATACTTTTTGCATTTACAGTAATATTCCCCACCAAGAGCACCTTGGTTGTTTTGGAATAGGCTACCTGCTAGCACTCTTTCTACTTATTTTATGTAGAGTAGCCCATATGTCCTAACTCGTCTTAATATGTATTAATGTCATGTCCTAATTGCTAAGAATGAAACTCTGTAAGATTAAAAACCTGTCTTGACAGAATGACAGAAGGCCCACATGACCTATGTAGTCTGTTGCTGTACACGCGGTGACGCTGTTTTGCACCTAGACTCATAGAAAATATCTGCAGAATTTTTTTCTTCCACATTCAGTAATCTGACACCGCCGCTGGCTCAAAACATCTAAACCGAAGGAAGAACCCGCAACTTCATTGGCAGAAATAGTCGGAGAGAACAGACGAGAGAGACCGAACGGAGACGAAAACCGAGTGCGCAAATAACTCGTGGCGGCGGCGGGTGCCTGCGTTTCCTAATAGGTGTCCGTTTCAAATAATATCAAAGCAAGAAGTTTCACTTTCCACAGGCGGATGGGTGACTATCGCTCTCGGCGGCGCTTTGTGAGGAGGAGATGATGAAGAATTTCAGCAACAGTCCCCTTCACAATAACCAGGCTCCAAACCACATTAGAGATTGGAACAACAAAAAGTTCGGTTTTCTCTCGGCGGTTCTGTTGCGTTTTTCCCTGCGAGGTTATGGTTTTTGCATGGCTAGTCTATTCATCTTCTGTTTTGGGTCTCTGTTTTACCAGTTGAACGGAGGACCCCCCAACATTCTCCTGGACATCCGACAGTATCTCGGTAAGAACTTATTATTGAACGAATTTATCTTCTGGTGGTGGTGATCGCTTTTGAGTAGCCTAGAGTTTCGCAACATTACCAACGTGTACAATTAGTAGGCTACACGGCTCTTTGAGGACGTGTAACGGCAAGTTTACTGTTGCATACTGTTACCACCCCTCAATGCATTATCCTTTTCTTGTACTGCCCGGTTCGGGGCCAATGGGTCCTCTTTGATGACTTTTTATTAATGACCCAGGGACAGCGCAAATTTAGAGATGGCAGGTTTACAATTTTGTATTAATTTTTTAATTTCCAATGGTAAATCCATGTGATAATGTTTCTTCATATAACGCTGGATACATTGTGCCATAGATATTGTCACATACTCACATTGATTGATTCCAATTGTTGATTGAAGAGCCAGTTAATTTGTGTGAGCACACAAAGTAGTGTTATCTGGAGCCTAATGACAGTGCTTCTTTGGTTGAGCAGTTGAGGGATATAGTATTGTAATCTAACCCCGACAACTGTAAAGATGAATACTATGTTACCTTGGTGTTTCTCGAAACGGGCAGATGCGCCCTGTGGACTGTCACATAGCGGCCCAGACGTGACACTTTGCTGAGTGACACATAACGCAAACAGGACGCAGCAGGTAAAAGTGAATTTATGCTTGATCTGAAAATGTGATCGGAAGCTTTGTATGGCGATTGTGACGGAATGGCGGAGCCTCCGGAGGCATGAAGGGGCCAAATCAAGCTTCATACCGCATCGCCGTGCATCTCTCAAATGTTGTAACAATGTGGAGGGCTCTGTATAGCTCCACATTGACATGATCGGTTGACGGTATGTGATTGGTCACAGTAAATGCTGTACAGCCACTTCCAACCCAGACAGACCATGAAGAGCCTTAGCTCTGTATTCAGATACCCATAAAAAGTCAATGATTCAGTCACTCCCTATCTGCTTCATCAGTATTCAACCATCAGTCATTGCTTTCCAACAAAATTCGATGTCAAAAGACCATTGTGAAACATTGTGAAATCCTGTAACTTAATGTGCCCCATGGTCAGTGTTTCTCAAGTGTTAGATAAAAGTTGTCATCTTCTCATGGTCACCTGAGGCCTGTTCGTTCTCTGTACAGCACCAGCCTCAGGTCCTGAGGTGAATTCATATCAGCAGATCACACACCTGGAACCAGCACACCAGTTGCCAGGAAGTGTGTGTGTATGTGGATTTGTTCTGTACTACAGTTGTGTTCTGTTCTTACAGGGAGATTGTGTTCTTTAGAATGTGATACACTGGAAAATCTGGAAAATAACTAGAGTCACTCACCACACAGTCACTGATCCCCCACGAGTGAATGAGTGAGTGATTGAGTGAAGGAAAAAAAAACACACACACACACAGACACACACTGTAAAATGAAGGAAGGACTGTATGAGGATGAGAACTGACTGGTTCAGGATTTCTGCTGCCATCATGGCACATCGGTCAGAATGCAATAAGGAATTTATGCCTTTGTAACTTTCAAACTCATTATTAGTCACGATTAATTCAGGATTATCCGTAATCATGGTAGCATCCACATTAATGTAGAAGTGTTAAGAAACAATTATATTTGTATTTGCAATAAAAGTGACTCCAAAATTACTCAATAAATGATTTACCATTCATTTCTATTGGGCACAAAATAATTTGAAAGAACCAAAACAAACGGCAAATGCATCCAACAAGTTTGTACAGTCACAGGCTTGATGTAGTCATTGCGTGCTAGGAATATGGGACCAAATACTAAACACATATAAGTGAATTTGTCCCAATACTTTTGGTCCCCTAAAAAAGTGCTGTAATTTCTAAACGGCTCACCCGATATAGATGAAAATACCCTCCAGTTAAAACTCATAGTCATTGTATCATTATAAATCCAAAGTTCTGGACTTCAGAGCCAAAACAACAAAAAGTGCCACTGTTCCAAAACGTTTGGAGTTCACTGTAAGTAGTCCTACCTAGGGGCCTGTCAGACACTGGGGCTACTATAAGGGGCTTCCAGGAGTAGGGGAAGCATTATGTAATGGTGACATAACTACACCATATCATCACTACTGCATTGGGGGAATGAGTAACCACTTACTAGGGAATCTGTATCAATCCGTTCTAAATACTGCATATTACACTCTAGGACCCGCTGTCTCCTTCCCTCATACCTGCAGGTGGTGGAGATATATACATGAGGGGGAAAAGAAAAGGAGCGTAGGGAGGGACAGAGGGAGGTAGCATGGCCGAGATGGATGAAGAGAGCATGGGAACTAGTAGATTGTTTATGGAGCACTTTTGGATGGAACTGTAAGAGGTTCTTCTAGTGTTCTTTAAAGGTCCAATGCAGCCATTTTTATCTCAATATCAAATAATTTCTGGGTAACAATTAAGTACCTTACTGTGATTGTTTTCAATTAAAATGGTAAAAAAAGAAACAAAAATTGCTCTTCGCTAAGAAGCTATTTCTAAAGCAAGAATTTAGCTAGGACTGTCTGGGAGTGGCCTGAGTGGGGAAAACTGACAACTAGCTGTTATTGGCACTCTTTCTTATTGGTCTATTAACTAATTTACCGCCTGGTGTTGTCACCAGGCAGACCAAAACTCCATCCCACCAAAACAGTCTGAAATTTCAGGCAGATATTTTTCAAACAGCTCTTACACTAAAAGGGCAATATCATAATTTTCACAGTATTATTCCAACCTCATAGTGTGGAAATACTGTATATATAAAACACAGGCAAATCATGTTTTTGACTGCACCAGGCCTTTAAGGTCACTCAACACAATGGATGGCAGAATCTCATAATATCTGTTTGCTTTTCTTGTTCTCTGTCCCTCTTCTTTCGTCTCTTTTCATCTCTCTTTCTCCCTCTCCTTCCTCACCGCTTCCTCCCGATCTGTCAGTGAGGGTGTGACAGATGTGATCAACAGAGCTAGGTGAGGTGAGGCACACTCCAAACACACAGAGGGGAAATCCAAAACCTCCCAGGCTAGTATATATTGAAAAAGTTGGGATTCTGTGGGAATAATGCGGTATTGTGTGGTTGTCCCTCAGTGTCCCAGAGTGATGGGCAGCCCAGGGCAGCCCAGCTGGCTTTCATGTGAGACAGGCGATCAGGAGGATTTATTTACCTTCAGCTGCCAGTGTTACTTTTGGCTGAGGAGAGTGAGTGTGTTTTTCTCTTTGATTTATGTAGAGGTAGGATTGTGTGTATTTGAGAGTGAGAGTGTCTGTATGTGTGTGTGTGGGGATGTGTGTCTCGCTCACTCACGCAGAGGTACTGTAGGAGGAACAGGACCTGTTTTGCTTGGGCCGGTGGGGAGGTTGGTGTTTGAGGGTGTCACTCAACATATCACTGTGGTAACTTGAACTGCTCGGGCGGGTAGGCCCTCCGACTCAGATTTACTGCCCTTTCCTCTCCGTTCCTTCTCATTAACACACACACACACACACACACACACACACACACACACACACACGACCACACCACACACACACACACACACACACACACATCACCACACTGAGCGCCCCAAAATCCCCTTTAATTCAATATATTCTGTGGGCCGTGCCAAGCAGCCACCATAGATCCGCTTCCAAGGTGTGTGTGTGTGCGTGCGTGTTTGCGTGTGTGCGTGTGCGTGCGTTTTTGTAATGTGTGTGTGTGTATGCATGCGTGTTTGCGTGCATGTGTGTGTGTGTGTGCGTGCGTGTTTGCGTGTGTGTGTACGTGCGTGCGTGCGTGTTTGCGTGTGTGTGCGTGCGTGAGTGTTTGTGTGTGTGCGCTGCGTGCGTGTTTGTGTGTGCGTGCGCGGTCCGTGTGTATACATGTCGAGGGTAATTTGGAGCAGAAAATTAGTTCAGATTGAGATGTAATTTTTATGGATGATTGTTTTGGTAATTTGCCTGAAGAACTGTACAGTTCACTCAGTGAAAGAGAAATGCAGGCTCTAAAAGTGTAGCATTAGAGTATCGGAAGCCTAGGCTACAGTGCTTCCACCCACCACTCATCTATCACACATGGAAACATCCCTACTGGCTCTTAGTTCAAGTAGTAGTTTTTTTCTGAGTATATAGTGAGACTATCTAGAACCTAAAAAGTTCCACATAGGGTTCTACCATGGCAACCAAAAAGGATTTACTGGAACCGAAAAGGGTTCTATGGGGAACCGCCACATAACCGATTTTAAACCATTTTTGTGTGTAAGCGAGTGTAGAGCAATTTGCACCATCTCCAGCATCATGCTGGATTGGACCCAATTGTATTGATAGTGCTTTGATATTCTTTCTGGCATCAAAGAACCACCCTGACTGAGGAGATCTGGTGACTGTGATATTAATAACAAGAGAGGATAGAGGAGCGGATTCTTTTTCTTTCTGTTTTCCTCCTCTTTCTAATCCTTTGAATGACTGTTTATAAACAGCCAAAATACATTGGATCCAGAAGTCCAGACAGTTGAATGATTCGCAGTCTTACGGTGATGTGCTTTTAACAGACCCGACGTACGATCAGCGATGTTGTGTGTTTTTGGTATGTGTGCATGCGTGTGACATGTGTGGTTGTGTGTGTGTGCTACGTACATGCGTGCACATGCCTGAGTGTTTTCCTATGATGTGTGCGTATAATATAAATATATATACCTAGAAATGGTGTGTGTGTGTGTGTGTGTGTGGTGGTGGTGTGTGTGTTTTGTGTTGTGTGTGTGTGTGTGGGTGTGTGTGTGGTGTGTGTGTGGTGTGTGTGTGTGTGTGTGTGTGTGTGTGTGTGTGTGTGTGTGGTGTGTGTGTGTGTGTGGTGTACCAGGTAGCCGCAGGGACCATTATAGTCCAGTTACAGTGAAGCAGTGTGTATGTGTATTATAATTTGCCTCCATTAATCATAAGAGCTGGGTGAGTTTACACTGTCAGAGTCTCACAAACTGTCTCAATGAGCAGTGCTCTGCTCAAAAGCTCTCTGTTACCCCTATATACCCTTACAGACCCTGGGTCCAGACGAATAAGCAGTGTTGACCGGAACATACAGAGGGGTCTCCTTCTCCCTGACCCAGGCCTCTCAGAGCCACCAGAACAAGTCATCAAGGGCAGAGGAGCCCTCTCTCTCTCCCCTTCCCTCCCTCTCCCGCTCCCTCACTCAGTCTGCCCATAACAGGACAGGAAGAGAGTGACATTTTTAGGTGATTTCATATGAAATCAAGAATCTATAGTTTGGCTGCCAACCAATTAGGATTAACACCTGCTAATATGACCAGCAATCCCACTCAACTGAGATGTGAACACCAGTAAAAACAGAGAGAAGGGAGAGAAAAAAGAGAGTGAAGAACACACACACACACACACACATACATACACACACACATAAACACATACACACATACACACATACACACACACATAAACACATACACACATACACACATACACACACACACACACACACACGACCGTCACACTGCTGATTAGACTGATGTAACACAGTTTGACTTTCTTACACAGTGTGTGTGTTGTCGGCTACCCGCAACTCATTCTGACATTAAGTACACCAGGTCTCCTACGCACATAGTAATGCAACCACATAAACTTTATAATACACATATAGGCAAGACAAACAAACACACGTGTAACACTAACGAAGTTGTAGCCGATTTACGCCACTTGGATTAAAGAGGTGAGGGAGTGTGTAGGTGAGTCTAGGCGGATTAAGGGCACTATACCTAGAACACTACATTCACGTCTTTACAGTTCCATACTTACTTAAAAACCACCGTCACCGTTCCCGTCTTCCCACGGTACGCCGACCTCGGCGTGGCAAAGGGGATCCCCTGAATGAACAAACGCTGCCTGCCTGATACACTGTGTTGACTTAATGAACAACTAGCCACACCTGGGACTGTCAGACCACAAGGGAGCGTTCACAATACATTCAACGGTTCTACCCCGTTACATCTGCGCTAATAGACATTGGCCCAATCGTTCCATATGCCCACTTTCAGCATTGGGGGCAAACACACATGATCACTGTCAGAGACACACACACAAGCACACATTAGACAGACACAAGCAAGGAGCCTTGATGAGCCAGCCTGTCACTTAAGTGTGATTTTTGGCACTGACTTGGCCCTCTGCTCCACTCACACACCAGCAGGCCCATTCCACACTTCCTGTCTAAGGATATTAAAAACAACAGTCAGATTTTACTCATTCATATGTTATTCCCACAGACTGACAGATTTAGTGTTGGAGCCTCTTTAACTAGGGGAAGGGGTGCCATCCCATTGGATCAGTACCCAGGTGTCACACAGGTGTGAGGTTTCCATAGAAACGGAATGGCATGGAGGTCATTGGTTGGTTGAGTTGTTACTCACAACCTGAGAATGCATAGTTCCAGGTTTCCAGTTGTGGACCAGTCTGGATTCTGTGTGAGGGTTGCCAGATAATGAGATTGTTAAAAAAAATAACCTTTCAAGAGATCCAACCCAGCACCAGGAGGCAGTGCCTTTTCACATCGGCTTGTTCTGTACATGTACAGTATATACGTGATACACAGCTGTGAATGTACAGCCAGGTCAGTTAAGATTTACATTAAAATTGCATGTTTATGGGGTGGTGGATGGGAGTAATCCCATGTCTCTAGATCAGAAGGTTGTGTGTTCAATACCCAGTCATGGGCACTTATTTTAATTTTTTATTTTATTTTAACTCTATCCCAAACCTTTACAGTTAACTTAACCATTTGGAATGAGTGCCTAAACTTAACCCTTAACTTCTACATTTGATGTTTGGAGAAATGGAACGATACAGAACAGCAAGAGCAACAGAAACACTTACAAAATTGATGTTTGGAGCAACTTCAAAATTTGACTTTTGGAGAACGTGGATGAACGTTTAATTCTGCAGTGAGACTGTGAGAGCTTGTTGGAAAGTAAGCCGTTATGGTCTGGTATGGCGTCCCGGCAAAATAAAACGGGTGGTATACGTTCCAATTTGCGCTGTGGTTTCGTCGAGAACACTTACATTTTGCCAAGGCCGAGATGGGTGACCGAGACGCATGCGGACAACAGCTGAGGCATCAATTCAGGTGACAAGTGGAGGCCTAATGACAATCGCAGATTGCAGATTGTCATTACAATACACGTTGTGGTGTTTTGTAACTGATGTCTCTTTCCAGTCATCAAATTGTGCTGTTTTGATGCAGGAATTATTTTGGAAGTGGACGAACGTGGACATGTAGTTTAGAGGAAGGAGCGAATTTAGAGAGAGATTGTTTGACAATCAGATGGAAACATCATTACTGGTTGTGCTTATGCCACATTAAAAAGTAAAACATGTTAAAAGTTATATGACTAATCTTTACTAGGCTATCAGGCCCACAGACATCATATGAAATGAAGAGGGATTACATGTAATTCTATGATTACACCTAGACCTTAAAACACTTTGGAGTCTCATACTGGTAAGAAATGAAATCTACTTTCACCCCTGGTGATTTATAAAGAAAAAGTAGTGTAAGGATTTGGCTCCTGTTGTGTACAGTTCAGATATATGGCATTACATATTGATTATGCCATTAGAGATTAGATTGACTTGAATCCAAGGTTGTGTGTCAATATTTTAAAGTGGCTTCCTGTACCTGTCTCTTTTCTTCCATATTTATCTACACCAACCTTGCAGGTGAAACCAAGCCAAGCGCTAGCTTTTTCTATATTGTTTTCACCCACTGTGTGCAGTCTATAGAGGAAGGAGGCAGGATCACAGTATTGAGAGACAACCCAAGTGTATGTGCATCATCTCACCCACTCTCCTCCTAGCTGACACACTGACATCATACAGCACCCTGCCCAAATAGAAGCTTGTTTTAACTACAGTCTGTGGTAACTTCTCCTGCTTGAGAAAACAACAAGCGTCCTTCCCTACTGTGTTGGGCTGTGCTCTGTTTGTTTACCTGTTTTTTTAACCCACATGCTCCCTCGTTAACTGAGTTTAGGGGTCAATAAAGAGCGAATGTGTTTCACATGACCGGCATGCCTGCCAGAGAGACAGCCAGGTGTCAGGGTGATGCTCCCTCACCAAGTCGGTTTCTTTTTGTTGCCTAATGGTTAAAATGGTCATACCATGGATCATTTAGTTATCAGATTTTTTATTTTAGGACCCCTGTAGGTATGTAAAAAAAGATATAAAAAAATGATTCAATAACATATTGAATTTGGCCTTCACTACTATAGCCCATAGAGTCACATTGAATAACACATTCAAAATGGCAAAACAGACAGTAAAAAAAATATCATAAGGAATAATGTTTTGAAGTGTCTGTCCTATATCTAAGAGATATAAGAAAGCTCAGTAAATGTATAAATCTTTTGAGACACATATCTATCCCCTTTTTTTGTTGGCACAAAATTGCTTCCATACTTCCATTCATTTTTTAAATGGGTACCCGGTTGCCTTCAGGCGTAGAGTAAAACGGAGAGGGTTCTTCTTGAGTGTCTCCCTTTTCCTTAGTTTGTAGCCCAAATGGTTCGGACGCTACAGACGTTTTCGTGAGAAGAGCGGTTTCGAGATGTCTCCTTGTCTGACAAACAGAGCTTTAGTTCTGCCACTTTCCACCAGAGATGCGGATGTTTTATGTTATTATGTTAATAAGATTAACAGTGCAAAGTGCATAAGAGAACTTAAAAAAGCAAGTTTTAACTCACTATTGAGCCTCTATTTATCTTGAAGGAGACCATTTCTGAACAGCAGAGGTGGGAAGGGAGAGAGCAGGGGGAGGGTAGAAACCGAGAGACTCAGAGAGCAAAATAGAGACAGCGGAAAAAAACCACAGAGCCCCATATCTTTCACATTTTCTAAAGCTCTCCGTTACAATCATTAGCGATCACATAAACAAGGTCTGAATGTGAATCACCTGGGAATAGAAATGACTTCCTGAAGTTTCCAGCAGCCTCCAAAATGACACACTATTCCCTCTAATCCTGAAATAGTTTACAACCAGAGCCGTGCAGGAGTCATGTTAGCTACATAGGGCTCTGAATAAAAGATGGTGGATGATGTAGGGAATAGGGTGCTCTACTCTCCTGATGGTTCCTGAGTGGGGACAGACACACAGAACACTGTAGGCATGGGGATGGTCAAAATGACCACCTAATAGCTACAATGCTACAATATACAACAAAAACTCTGAAAACACAAAGAAAGGGACCAGAAGTATGGCCATAGTGACCGTTGTGAAGGTTAAGTTCAATGCTACAGTACCTCACAACAACATTTAACAATAAAGTGAACTTTACTAACAAACTTTGACAAACACAATGCTTTACAACTTTTTATAAACACGTATGAGCCCTTTATAATGCCTATTATGATAAATACAGTATAATATGTGATGTGCTGGCCTAGCAGGATTCATCCCAACAGCTCTGCAGCTGGTATTTAGCACAGGAACATGCTTATGTACGTTTTTTACAATTCTTTATGACTGCATCCTAATGTATTATGTCTGTTGGCTTAAAGTAAAGTGTTACCTTTGCTAGCGATGTGGTGAGGACCAGGGTTTGATCAGTAGTGTGTGCAATATAGAATGAGACAGAAGAAACACGCCTGAATAACTCACACCACTAATCCTTTGTAACCCGTGTAACGGACGCACCACACGCACACACACGCACACACGCACGCCACACACACAGTATTAACAGGAGCTTGTCAACTCATTCTCAGACTGGTATCTCCAGCGCCGTAGTTCCCACTCCCCTACCAGAGGAGCTCCAACTCTTCTCTTTCGGGGAGACTCTGTCGTAGGTCAGACCTCAAGTCTGTCTCCCTCCTCTCCCGTCATCCCACGCGAAGGTGTGTGTCTGGCGCAGTCAGCCCCCGGAGCTGGCGGAGCTGGCGTCTAAGGAGCGTCTGAAGATGTAGTAGATAAAAGGGTTGTAGGCCGTGGAGCCCTTACGAACAAGAGACCAGCAGGGCCAGACTGGCCTTCCCCTGGAACATATTACTGGACCAAAAGCTGAGCACCACGTACGGAGACCAAGCCACGATGAACCCTTAGCTGATCAACACCGCCATCCTGGGTAGGAGAGGAGAGGGGGAGGAGAGAGAGGAGGAAGAGAGAGAGGAGAGGAGAGGAGAGGAGATGGGCGAGGAGAGGAGAGGAGGAGGAGAGGGAAGGAGAAGGAAATGAAGAGAGAGGAGAGGGAAGAGAGGAAGCGAAGGAAGAGGAGAAGAGGAGATGGGAAAGGAGAGGAGATGGGAGAGAGAGGAGAAGGGGAAGGAGGAGAGGGAAGGAGAGGAGGATGAGAGATGAGAGGGAGAGGAGGAGGAGAGGGAAGGAGAGGAGAGAGGAGAGGAAGACGGAGAGGGAGGAAGAGAAGGAAGAGGAGGGAGAGGGGAAGGAGAGGAGGAGGAGAGGAAGAGAAGAGGAGAGGAAGAGGAGAGGAGAGAAGAGAGGAGAGGGGGGAAGGAGAGGAGGAGATGAGTAAGAGAGAGGAGAAGAAGGAGAAGAGGAGAGGGAAGGAGAGGAGAGGAGGAGAGGAGTAAAGAGGAGAGAGGAAGGAGAAGAGGATGAGGGGAAGGAGAGGAGAGGAGGAGAGAAAGTAGAAGAGAGGGAAGAGGCAGGAGAGAGGAAGGAGAGGAGGAGAGAGGAAGGAGAGAGAGGATATGGGAAGGAGAGGAGAGGAGAGGGGAAGAGAAGGAGGAAGATGAGTAGAAGAGGAAGAGAAGGAGAAGGAGAGAGGGAAGGAGAGGAGGAGGAGGAGAGGAGTAGAAGAGGAGAGAGGAAGGAGAAGAGGAGAGGGAAGGAGAAGGAGGAGGAGGAGAGGAGAGAAGAGAGAGGGAAGGAGAAAGGAGAGGGGAAGGAGAAGAAGAGGCGAGAGAGGAAGAAGAGGCAGGAGAGAGGAAGAGAGGGAAGGAGAGAGAGGGAAGAGGCGGAGGAGAGGGGAAGGAGAGAGGAGAGGAAGAGAAGAGGAGAGGGGGGAGGAAGAGGAGGAGAGAGAGGAAGAGGAGAGCAGGAGATGAGGAGGATGAGAGGGGAAGGAGAGGAGGAGGAAGAGGACAGGAGGAGAGGGGAAGGAGAGGAGGAGGAGAGACATTTGTCTGTCAAAAACATACGACTAAACAGGGACTAAAGCGTTTCTTAATGATTAAGGCAGGTTTGAGGGTTTGAGGAGTGTAAGCTGATCCTAGGTCTGTGCCTGAGAGCAACTTTTACGAGGAAGGAAAGTGAAGACAAAGAGAAGAGAACTAGAGTGATTATGACAGGGATTCCATGGTTCACATTGATCATCTTCCACATTTTTCACCAGGTGCCTGAGCTCACTGCTTTAGTTCTGTGTGCTATTGGGTTTGCCTTCTTCCCTTGTTCATAATCATCAAAGTGAAATGCTGTGCAGCATGTTGTGCTGTGCCTCAACCGCATGATTAGATAATTGGCATAATTTGCAGACCCAATTAAGGTTACTAATGATCTCTCTGGGGACGGCATGGACCACTGCAATAACAATATAATACCATTGTAATAACTCTGTTATAACACACTGGGCCATGATCATCCATTACTGCCTTGTGTTTTCAGTGTTAGGAAGGGAAACGCTTCAGACTGTTATTGCTGTGTAGGTTTTGATGAACAATGACGGACAGAACTCATGAAACTATGTGTGGAATTGTGTGACTGAATTGGTAGCCTGGCTACAGCTTGTACTGTAGGCCTCTTTTAAAAAGGCAACTGTTTTCAAATTTGACAGTGAATGAATACATAAACTCTGTTTTAGAGTGTCTCTCTTCAGCCAAGGTACAGTATGTCGGCAAAGTTTTCTTTGGGGTGATGAGAGTATTAAATGTGGTATTTCTCTACTGCCAGATTCAAAACTCTCAACTCTTTCCAATTGTCAAAAACAGGCCTCCACAAAATACTCTGCTTCCTCCACACATGTAGAAGCAGGACAATATTCAGAACAGTCAGAACTAACGCCATGAAAAGATTTGTTTTTGAGGGTGATTCATTCTAAAAACGACCCCACAGCACCCTCAAGAAATGCTCTGGGCCTCTCTCGTTCTGGAATCAACAGAACGCCAGTGCATAAAACAATCATAGCATGTTTTTATGAAGTAACAATTAGGTGGGATACACTTGTCTGCAAAACCATTAAATATTGAGCCTGTTTTAGTGTTTCTTTTTTCTCTCTCATTAAAATACTCTTTGTAGAGTCAGTGGTGAAGCCCAGATGGAGGTGTGGGTACTGGATAGAGTTTTGACCCAGACTGTGTGCTGTTGTCTGGGGTTGCCAGGGCACTGATGACGGCTGGTTGTGGTGGCTTTAATGGTAGTGGTGGTGGGTTAGAGAGTGGGTGGTGACGGGCCTGCGGTTACAGGGTGGGACCTGGCTGGCTGTGCCATCATCAGTCATAGCCTTAAGGAAACAGTCAGGGGTCTCCTGCTATGCTGAAAGGCCTTGACTGGCTTTATAGAAGAGGCTGTTGACGTGATCTTCGAACATTCAATATGGAATTTTATCCCATGATTTTGACATATTGGAACGTAACAAGTTATTTTGTTTTTAAATCAATCAAATTCTAATCTTAATTATCCCTGTGTAGTAACTAACTGAACCTATTTGTGATGTTTGGTTTGTTGACTTTGGCTGGCGTTTAAACGCGTCACATTCCTCTGTTTATAGCCATGAAACACCCACAACATGTTGAGTTGTTGTATCTCTCCTTAGGCTGCCACAGAGCCCAGGCCTGTCATCAAACACATGACCATGTCGCAAGCATTCGTCATCGTAGCCAATCACTGGTGCCCATTTGATTTAAACTTAAACATTGGTTTTCTGGATTCTTCTCTTTGGGTAGGGTATATGAGGGGGCATCTAACTAGGCTATTTCTTAACAGTCTCCAGTCCTCAGAAACATCCTAATTGCTATTTAAATGTCTTGTTAATTGAGAGCATCACCGCTGTACCTTGTTCTATGGGTTCTGCCTATCTTTATGCCCTGGCACAATAACCACAAACCCATCTGCTACACTCATTTAATGCCCATGAAAAAAATATAGAGGTCTAAAATAGAACCTTAAATTTGCAGTAGGGCAGATAGAATAGCGATGCCTAGCCCATGTTGTTTAACCACTAGTTGCTAGTTTGGGAAAATATAACGCTCTGCACTTTTAAGTTTTATTTAGCCTACCCAATCCCCTCTCTGGTTCTCGCTGTGCGAGGAAAGCCAACCAATTAGTTTTCCTGTATTATATGGGCACCAGCTTGGAGAATTGTCCTGTCCAAATATTGGTATTCATTCATTTGTAAAGAAGCGGTCATGGCAGAGAAAACAACTGCCAGGCTAATCCATTCCCTTGTTTTTTTTATCCTTTCCCTCTGATATTTTATTTGTTCCTCCTTCTCCTTTTGCAGGTTACCATGATGGTCCCACTTGGCCGATAACATATTTCAGCCTAAATGTCATTCCATTTAGTGAATAACCTGCTTCAAATGGTAATCACTGACCATTCAATAGCTTACTTCCAGTTTCAGTGTTTTCATATGCCTCCAAGTCATACGGGCAAATAATAGTAGGGCGTGTAAAACCCCTCAAGGTGAAACCCCGTCTGGCTCTGCTTCATGACGTTAGCTGTTCTATGTTTATATTTAGTACTTTAGCTACCTACGCTAGCCTGGCAATTAGCTAAATTCCAAGTTAATGTAATGTCATCGCAACAGCAAATATTTATCCGTTTCAGTTATAAGCATAGAGACGCTTTAAACCATCCACAGTACCAGTCAAAAGTTTGGACACAACTACTCATTCAAGGGTTTTTCTTTATTTTTGCAAATTTCTACATAGTAGAATAATAGGGAAGACATTACAACTATTAAATAACACATATGGAAAACAAATCAAAATATATTTTAGATTTTAGATTCTTCAAAGTAGCCACCCTTTGCCTTGATGACAGCTTTGCACACTCTTGGCATTCTCTCAACCAGCTTCACCTGGAATGCTTTTCCAACAGTCTTGAAGGAGTTCTCACATATGCTGAGCACTTGTTGGTTGCTTTTACTTCACTCTGCGGTCCAACTCATCCCAAATTATCTCAATTGGGTTGAGGTCGGATGATTGTGGAGGCCAGGTCATCTGATGAGGTACTCCATCACTCTCCTTCTTGGTCAAATAGCCCTTACACAGCCTGGAGGTGTTGGGTCATTGTCCTGTTGAAAAACAAATGATAGTCCCACTAAGCGCAAACCAGATGGGATGCTGTATCGCTGCAGAATGCTGTGGTAGCCATGCTGGTTAAGTGTTCCTTGAATTCTAAATGAATCACAGACAGTGTCACTAGCAAAGTACCCCCACACCATCACACCTCCTCCTCCATGCTTCACGGTGGGAACCACACATGCGTAGATCATCCGTTCACCTACTCTGCGTCTCACAAAGACACGGCAGTTGGAACCAAAAATCTCCAATTTGTACTCATCAGACCAAAGAACTGATTTACACCTGTCTAATGTCCATTGCTCGTGTTTCTTGGCCCAAGCAAGTCTCTTCTTCTAATTAGTGTCCTTTTGTAGTCATTTCTTTGCAGCAATTTGACCATGAAGGCCTGATTCACGCAGTCACCTCTGAACGTGTTGATGTTGAGATGTGTCTGTTACTTGAACTCTGTGAAGCATTTATTTGGGTTGCAATCTGAGGTGCAGTTAACTCTAATGAACTTATCCTCTGCAGCAGAGGTATCTCTGGATCTTCCTTTCCTGTGGCGGACCTCATGAGAGCCAGTTTCATCATAGCGCCTGATGGTTTTTGCAACTGCACTTGAAGTTCTTGAAATGTTCCGGATTGAGTTAACTTCATGTCTTAAAGTAATGATGGACTGTCGTTTCTCTTTGCTTATTTGAGCTGTTCTTGCCATAATACTTATTTATTTATTTATTTATTCTTAATACTGCATTGTTGGTTAAGGCCATGTTAGTAAGCATTTCACTGTAAAGTCTACACCTGTTGTATTCGGCGCATATGACAAATACAATTTGATTTGATTTGACATGGACTTGGTATTTTGGTTACTACATAATTCCATATGTGTTATTTACATTTACATTTAAGTCATTTAGCAGACGCTCTTATCCAGAGCGACTTACAAATTGGAAAGTTCATACATACTCATCCTGGTCCCCCCGTGGGGAATGAACCCACAACCCTGGCGTTGCAAGCGCCATGCTCTACCAACTGAGCAACACGGGACCACGTTATAAAACGTTATTTCATAGTTTTTATGTCTTCACTATTATTCTACAATGTAGAAAATAGTAAAAAATAAAGAAAAGCCCTGGAATGAGTAGGTGTGTCCAAACTTTTGACTGGTACTGTATTTGTACGTGGTTGGCTACATCACACAAGATGTTCACCTCTCTAGCGCAGGGATTAGAGTGCATAATTGCACCTGTTAACACCGAAGCCTCTTGTAAATTATACACAATACATTTGCATGCCTTTCCTTTGTAGCTCCGATGAGGCACAAGCACAATTGTAAACAACTTGTCTGCACCATGCTTTACTGGACACATGGCCCTGACTGTAACGGTTGATTTCCTCCTCTTCGTCTGTAGAGGAGTTGTAGCAGGGATCGGACCAAAACGCAGAGTGGTAGGTGTCCATGTCTTATTATAAAAAACTGAACACTACACAAGACAAAATAACAAAGAGAATCTAACCGAACAACAGTCCCGTGTGGCACAAACACTGACACGGAAGACAAACACCCACAAACCAACAGTGAAAACAGGCAACCTAAATATGGTTCCCAATCAGAGACRATGCAAAAYAYCTGCCTCTGATTGAGAACCATATTAGGCCAAAATACAAACCTAAACATAGAAACACATAACATAGACTGCCCACCCCAACTCACGCCCTGACCATACTAACTAAAGACAAAACAAAGGAAAATAAAGGTCAGAACGTGACACTGACTTTATGCACAGATTTTTACCCTGGCTCACAAGATGAGAGGTGAGCAAGATGAACAACTGTTCATGTTGTCCAAGCATGAATCCGAGTTGGCACAAAGTGTAGCCTACTTGGTTTGCATCGTAAACATGAATCATTCAGTTCCCACTGTGCACAGACGTCAATTCAACGTCTATTCCACGTTGGTTCAACGTAATTTCATTGAAATGACATGGAAACAATGTTGATTCAACCAGTGTGAGCCCAGTGGTTTATGACTACTAGTGAGGCTTTTCAGACTATTGAAATGACTTAGCCCAATTGTGGGGGTTGTACGCTTGTTATTTATTATCTGCCCTTCTGATTTGGAGGCATATGAAAACACTGAAACTGGAAGTAAGCTATTGAATGGTCAGTGATCATCACCTTTTGAAGCAGATAATTAACTAAATAGAAATACATTTAGGGTGCAATATAATATTGGCCAAGTGGTACTGTCATGGTATCCTACATAAATAGAAGAGGGAACAAATAAAACAATCTGAAGGAACAAATGAAAAACCAGAGGGAACAGATTAGCCTGCCAGTTTTTTTTCCACCGCCATGACCCCTCAGGGCCTCCGTAAAAGAAGAGGTTTTCTATGAATGAAGAAAAACTGAAATGTTACTATAGCCTATAGAGTATGGAGATGCCCTGACAGGTGTGAAATCCTATATGTGCTTGAGATCAAGTCTATAATGTTACAATGCCAGTTGGAGGGTCTTTGAAAGCATTAAGACAGTACTTTTAAGAAAGATCTACATTTTAACATAGTGATGATCATTTCCATAACATTCTCAGCAGCAGATTAGAAGTCTGTAAAAGCTATCTCCTCTGTTGGTGTTCCAAGTGTTTGAAGATCAAACTCAGGACCAGTGCCATATTTGGCTCCTGTTTGTGTGTGCATGCGCATGTGCGTATGTGTTTGTGTGTGTGTGTTTGTGGGTGCTTACGAAGGTGTGTTTGTGAAAGTTGTGTGTGTGTGTGTGTGCGTGCGTGCGTGTCTGTGCGTGCGTGTCTGTGCCCCTTCAGGAATCCGAGTAGCTCCCTAATGAAGCGTGGCTCTCCGCTGAGATTAAGGAAACGTTGTTACAGGGTATTATACAACGTTTCCATGAACTCAGGAATGTTAGGAAATTGGGAAAATGAACAGCTCTGGACAGCTTCCCATTTCCCCATTCCCCTCTCCCTCTAAAATACCACCACACTGCTCTCCTGAACCAGCCACCAGTTGAGAGGGACTTGTTATTCCTGAGTTATTCTTTGTAACTGAGGTGCTGTTTTTACTGGGCTAAAAGCTGCAGTAGTATCCTTCCCTCTGTAGATGCTCAATATCAGTATTTCAGTGTGTTGCAGTGTTTCTATCCTCTTTGACAGGCTATTTCAGAGAGCGTGCTGACGGAGGTTCTGGTTCTGGTTGGATTCTGTGTAACTGCAGAAGACCAGTTCCGTGGCTACAGGCTTTCCCATGTGTTTAGTCTGAGTGCTGTTCTCTCCAAGTACACTGTGTGTGTATGTTCACCACTGGAGCGATGCTTGGTGGTGTAGAGATGACTGCCTGTTCACTTCCCTTTCTCGCTCTCTCTTTCTGTCCCTTGGTGCTAAGCGATTAGTGCTTTTTGGGACGTCGGTTCAGTTTTGGTTAGAATTATTATTTTTTACATTAAATGCACTGTGCATTATGTAGTTTGAATGCTGTAACAACACAGAATAAAACAATGAATAAAAGTGCCGTGATGGTAGTGACTGTCCATTACTGCTTATCACTTATTAACCATCAGTTATTCACATGACTTTACTTTTGTTTTATTTGATGACTTTATTATTTCATTCCAAGTCATCATCTCCTCCCTATAAAACTGCGGCCTATGCTGTCTGACAAAAATCACTATTTTAGTAGCTGTTCAAAGGAAATAAGGCATACTTTTATGACTCCTGAATACAAACTATTAATCACTTAGATCATGTATTTTCAGGTAGAGAGACCAGGCGAAGCAACTTCTCTCTAAGGGAAAGGGAAAGGGAGATACCTAGTCAGTTGTAAAACTGAATGCATTCAACTGAAATGTGTCTTCCGCATTTAACCTCTGAATCAGGGAGGTGCGGGGGGCTGCCTTAATCGACATCTACGTCTTCGGCACCCGGGGAACAGTGGGTTAACTGCCTTTCTCAGGGGCAGAACGTCAGATTTTTACCTTGTGAGCTCGGGGATTCGATCCAGCAACCTTTCGGTTACTGGCCCAACACTTTCTATCCCTCTGGATTGTCTGTTCTTCTGTATCTTCTTTCTCTGTGCCTGCCCCACACTAACCTAACATAGCAGATATACAAGAAACATGTCTGTCAATTAGTTGTTTAAAAAAGCAAAATAATCGACAATTCGGTTAATCGCTCAGCACTACTGTCCCTCCCTCTGTCTCTCTCTCTCTCTTCCCGGATGAAAAAACGAAATAGTCCAGCATAGGCTGGTGACCAGCCATCGCTGTGTTTTCGCAGGTGACCAGCCTTCGTTGTGTTATCGCAGGTGACCAGCCTTCGCTGTGTTTTCGCAGGTGACCAGCCTTCGTTGTGTTATCGCAGGTGACCAGCCTTCGCTGTGTTTTCGCTGGTGACCAGCCTTCATTGTGTTCGCAGGTGACCAGCCTCGTTTGTGTTATCGCAGGTGACCAGCCTTCATTGTGTTTTCGCAGGTGACCAGCCTTCATTGTGTTCGCAGGTGACCAGCCTTCGTTATGTTTTCGCAGGTTACCAGCCTTCGCTGTTTTTCGCGTGATCAGCCTTCGCTGTGTTTTCGCTGGTGCCAGCCTTCGCTGTTTTTCGCTGGTGGCCAGCCTTCGCTGTGTTTTTGCGTGGCCAGCCTGTTGTGTGTTCACTGGTGACCAGCCTTCGCTTTGTGTTGGACACTTATGCTAGTCACACACAAGTCACATTATGTCTGGCTTGCAAAGTGATGTCTAATTCCTTTGAATGCAGCCTGACTTGGATATCAATAGGAATTAGACATCACTTGCAAGCCAGCTAAAAAACAATAAAACACTATGAAGGTTGGTCACCAGAGAAAACACAATAAAGGCTGGTCAACAGAGAAAACACAATGAAGCTGGTCACCAGAGCAAACCACAATGAAGGCTGGTCACCAGAGAAAACACAATGAAGGCTGGTCACCAGAGAAAACACAATGAAGGCTGGTCACCAGAGAAAACACAATGAAGGCTGGTCACCAGAGAAAACACAATGAAGGCTGTCACCAGAAAACACATGAAGGCTGTCACAGAGAAAACACAATGAAGGCTGGTCACCAGAGAAAACACAATGAAGGCTGGTCACCAGAGAAAACACAATGAAGGCTGGTCACCAGCCTATGCTGGACTATGCTCTTCAGGGAAACAACTAATTGACAGACATTGGTTCAATTATTTGAATTCCATTTCGTTCAATTTTTTTCTGTGAGCTCAATGCGCATATTGAGCAGTTTCTATAGAGATAAGTCAGATCAAGGCTGGTCTGCCAGCATAAAAGAGACCATGCTTGACCAGCATCCGACCAGCGCTGACCAGCATAGACCAGCATGGACCAGCTTGAAAATTGATACTGGCCTATGCTGTTTTTTTCAGCAGGGTTTCTCTCTCTCACTCCGTCTCAATCTTTCTGTCTCTCTCTTGCTCCCTCTTCTCTTTCTCTTTTTCTCTGGCTTTCACTCTCTCTCAATCTCTCTCTCTATTGTCTCTTTTTCTCTCTCTATTCTCTCTCTCTGTCTCTTTCTGCCTCTCAGTGATGTTGAACCACTCTGTGCACTGAACCTGTTGCCCCTCTTGCTCTTTAACTGGGCTGTTGGCACGACACCTTCTCTGGGCAGCTAGCAGACATATACACCAGGTTCTCGCTCTCTGTTCTCTCTGTTTCCCTGCAGACTTTATCCAGTCTCTATTGTCTAGTTTTGCTATGACAACATGTTATATAATATTATTTTTAATGACTACAACTCTAAACACTTCTGTGTCTTGAGCCAAGCACTGTTCAAACACACACACACGCATGCAGGCATGCACACAAACACACACACACACATTTGTTTTACTATCTTTGTGGGGACCAAACAATTGATTCCCATTCAAAATCCTATTTTCCCTAACCCCTAACCCTAATCCTTAATCTAACCCTAATTCTAACCCTAACCAGAATTGTAACCCAAACCCTAAACCTAACCCTTTTAGGCTTAGGGGTTATAACCCTGACCCCTAAGCCTAAAATAGTATTTTTCTATGTGGGGACCAGCGAAATGTCGCCACTTAATTTTCCTTGTTTTGCCATCCTTGTGAGGACTTCTGGTCCCCACAAGTATAGTAAAATCAAATACACACACACACACTACAAGCCAGCCTTCCTCGTTTATTTCACAGCAGAGAGGGAGATTATTTTTGTTTAGAAACACTGAAATGTTTTTTGTAGAACAGCTCAGTCAGACTGCGGGCCAACCTAAATAAAGAAGAACGTTGGAGAAACATCCAATAAAACAGTCAGGCAGGCCGACTCCAAGCACAACCTTAGGTAACCGCCCATTAGTTCTGCCTAGGGTTGAAAATTACTGGAAACTTTCAAAGTACCAGTAAACTATCAGAATTTTGGTATCATTCAAGGATTTTATGTAATCTATCACACGACATCTAGTGGTCTTTTAGGGTACTTCATATTATCACAGGTGTCTGTAATTATCTCTGGCCCTCTGTGTGGCCGTATCACATGTAAAATGTATGAAATAATTAAATAAGATGGTAAAAAATAATGACATAGCTGAAAAAGACTATCCTAAATATAAACCATCAATTTAGTGAATACCATTGGTGTTTAAAATGAAGGTTTCATCATGAAATATCTTTTATATCATTTTTTTTACACACTTTGATTTATTTTGTATGTCAATATGTATTTGTTGTCAATGTTTCGTTGTCATTGTTTTGTAACTTTTGTAAATTACCGGTAGCTTTGCAACCCTTGTTCTGCCTTTCAATCATATAGAAAACTCAATAACTGTTACAGTGACTGCCCCAAGGCATGAAGCCCTTTATGAAACGTAGGCCAGGAGATCCCTGGCATTTGAGAGAGAAAAAAATGATGACGAAATACTTGCTTACAAGAATCTCTTGGAAATTGATGTTCCACTTTCACTGAGTTTTATCACTGTGTACTATGTAATTATCTGTACGAAACCTAAATAGCTATTAAGTCATCACAGTTTGGTGTTACTCATCCTACCAGCCACTAAATCCAAGGTGTGTGTTTGTGTCTGGCACCTCGACTCTCATCTCAAGAGGAGACTGAATTCAAACTGAGGCTGCCACCATAGTTACACAGCTGCTAGTTTGACATACTGTTGCCACTAATTAACAACTGCTTTGCGGTAGTGTAGCAGAACAAACCAATCAACATCACATGTCACTGGTCTTTGAGGTGGAAGATGCTGTAACCAACACTAGAGAAAAATGACTTAAATCCAGCTAACTGATTCCAGTGACAGATTGACAATAACCTCTTGGTCTGGGAGGGTGTGAAAGTGATATGGGGGCTACGGATGGTTCTCAGGGGGGAACACTGGGGAAGTTCTGTTAGAATGTAGTCCTTCCCTGGGGAAAGCAAACTTCACATCATCCAAACTGACACCTCAATCTGAAAATGTGCTCACAGGCACACACACACACACACACACACACACACACACACACACACACACACACACACACACACACACACACACACACACACACACACACACACACACACACACACACACACACACACACACACACACACACACACACACACACACACACACACACACACACACACACACACACACACACACATATTATCACCTAGGTCTGAAAATGTACTGCTACAGTATATACTCTGAAGTTGGTCTCCCATTTCAGGTGGTTGACATGATTTACTTCAACCTGGCTGTGGGACTGACAGAAAGACGTTTCTCTTCCTCCAATAACCGCTCGTTAACAGCTAGAACTGCTCATCTCAAGTTACAATATGATCAACTCATTTAGCTGCTAAGTATTTTCCGCTTTGTTCACTAACCTCTGAACAAAAGAAACATCAACCACAAAATCCCTAACCTCCCTCCATAATATGATGCGTCCAAGCCCTGTTTTTAGACTGAATAAGGCCACGTTTATCCAGATGTTTTCAACAGGACATCTTGAGTGCTGCTAAACTCTAGTCCAAAGTTAACAACGCCTCCTCCAAAGACACAAACTCCCTGTTTCCAAGAGGCACTAATGTAGAACAGAGAGGGTGCCAGGGGGGTGTCTGGCTCTACCTGACAGATGAGAGAGTGGGTGTGTCTGTCTCCGACCTGTAGACCTAAAGCCCCGCCCTCAACCACAGATCTAACATCAGCTTAGCATATTCCCTATCATATCCATAACTATTAGGGATATGAAGAAATGTCTGACCCTGTATCAGTGTTTAAGTGCAACTTCTACCCTAATATGTTAAAAAAACATCCCACACCAATTGCATTACATAAGATTACAGTGAAAATAGGAATGAATGCTGCTTTTCAGTTGAATTGGGCCAATTGGTTCGCACTGGGTGAGGGAGGAATTTGTGCTATAGAAACTGAACAAGAGGTCAAAGGTCATCTCACACGGGCACACACGCACACATACAAACACACACTCCACCACCATTGCTACGGCCCTTGAAAAGTCATCAAGATTTGTCTGGCCTGGTTTACTGGCCCTGACCCAGGCTGTGTAGCCTTTCCACTGGCCTGGCCCAGAACTACTACAGTCAGTTAGTCCACATCAGTACACTACAGTCAGTTAGTCCACATCAGTGCACTACAGTCAGTCCACATCAGTACACTACAGTCAGTTAGTCCACATCAGTACACTACAGTCAGTTAGTCCACATCAGTACACTACAGTCAGTCAGTCCACATCACGTACATTAAGTCAGTCAGTCCACATCAGTACACTACAGTCAGTTAGGTCCCCCTCAGTATACATACAGTCAGCCATCAGTAACTGTCTCACCATCAGTACACTACAGTCATCGTCACATCAGTACACAAGTCAGTTATCAACAGTCACAGTCAGCTAGCAGTCAGTTAGTCCACCATCAGTACACTACGTCAGTTTAGGCTCAGTCACCTAAGTTCAGTTTAGTCACATCAGTCACTAACAGTCAGTTGTCTCAACATAGCAGTCACACTACTACAGTCAGTCTAGTCACGATTACCAGTTAGCCTGTACACTACAGTCAGTCAGTAACCTACAGTCTAGTCACACATAACTAAGTCAGTCAGTCCACAAGACACTACAGGTCGTCCACATAGTAAACTGACAGTCAGTCAGTCTCATCAGTAACATAAGTCAGTTAGTCCACATAGTAACACTACAGTCAGTTATAAATGTACCAAGTCAGTATCACATAGTATGCACCTGCATCCCACCCAACGTAATAGTCATGCACTAAAGTAACTAACAGTCAGTTAGTCCACATAGTACACTACAGTAGTTAGTCCACATCAGTAACACTACAGTCGTTTCCATGTCCAAGTAGTCCACAGTCAGTCACATCAGTCACAGTCAGTCGCGCATCAGTACACTACAGTCAGTTTGTCCACATCAGTACATACAGTCAAGTTAAGTCCACATAGTACACTACAGTCAGTCAGTCCACATCAGTACACTACAGTCAGTCCAATCCGTACCACTGCAGTCAGTCCACATTCAGTAACACTACGTCAATCAGTCCTCATCAGTACACTACCAGTCAAGTTAGTCACATCAGTACACTACAGTCAGTTGGTCCACATCAGTACACTTACAGTCAGTTAAGTCCACATTCAGTTCACTACAGTCTGCAGTCCACATCAGTACACTACAGTCAGTACGTCCACATCAGTACAACACAGTCAAGTCAGTCCACATCAGTACATCTACAGTCACGTCCACATAACATAAAATCGCACATCAGTACACTAGCATGTCAGATCCACACGCAGTAACACAGTCAGTCAGTCCACATCAGTACACTAACAGTCTAGTCAGTCCACATCAAGTACACTACAAGTCATTAGTCCCATCAGTACACTATCAGTTAGTCCACATCAGCTACACATCAGTCAGTACCACAACAGTACACTACAGCAGTGTCACATCAGTACACTACAAGTCAGTTAGTCCACGATCAGTTACACTACCCAGTCAGTAGTCCACATCACTACACTACAGTCGAGTCCAAGTCACAGTACAGTCCACATCATACACAAGTCAGTCCAGTCACATCAGTACACTACAGTTCAGTCAGTCACACAAGTACACTACCAGTCAGTCCACACAGTACACTACAGTCAGTCAGTCCTCATCAGTACCTACAGTCAAGTTATGCCCAACATCAAGTACACTACAGTCAGTTAGTCCACATCAGTAACCTACAGTCACGTTAGTTCCACATCAGTACACTACAGTCAGTCCAGCACAGTACATAAGTCCTCAGGCAGTCACGTTACACTCCCGTAGTAGTCCAGCATCAGTACTTATCTACATCAGTTTAGTCCACATCAGTTACACTACAGTCAGTATCCACATCAGTACACAAAGCAGTAGCCACGTCCTACAGTCAGTACAGTCCAACAGTCAGTCATAGCATCCAGTACACACATCAGTTTCACTCTACACTACAGTTCAGTTAGTCCAACATCAGTACACTAGCAGTCAGTCAAAGCAGCATCAGTCACTACGTCAAGCACATCACGTACCAGTCGATACATCAGTTCAAGTCATAGTCCTCATCCAGTTACACTAGCAGTCAGTTAGTCCCATCAGTACATACAGTCAGTACAATCATAGATCCACATTCAGTCAAGTCCACGATCGTTAGTCCAACATACAACTTCAGTCATCCAACATCATGTAACTACAGTCAGTCAGTCCACATCAGTACACTACAGTCAGTCGTCACATCAGTACACTACAGTTCATGTCCACATGAGTACACTTCAGGTCAGTCCACGATCAAGTACACTACACGTCAGTAGTCCACAATCAGTAACACTACAGTCAGTCGTCACATCATACTCAGTATCTCACATATTCAACTGCAGTAAGTCACATCAGTAACACTTGCATCAGTGACCACATCAAGTACACGTACAGTCAAGTTAGTCCACATCCAGTACACTACAGTCAGCAGTCCACATCACATACATCTTACAACAGTATACAGTTCAGTCTCAATCAGTAACTACAGTCAGTTAGTCCCACATCAGTACACTACAGTCAGTAATCCCACATCAGTAACTACAGTCAGTATCCACATCAGTACACTACAGTCAGTTAGCACATCAGTACACTACAGTCAGTTAGTCCAACATCAGTAACATACATCAGTCCACATCAGTACACTACCAGTCACTCAGTCTCATCAGTACATCACAGTCAGTTCAGTCACATCAGTACACTACAGTCAGTCAGTCCCACAATCAGTACACTACAGTCAGTCACATCAAGTAAACACTACACATCAGTTAGTCCACCATCAGTAACACTACAGTTCAGTCAGTCCACATCAGTTAACACTACAGTCAGTCCACATCAGTACACTACAGTCAGTTTAGGTCCACATCAGTACACTAAGTCAGTCAGTCCACATGCAGTACACTAAGTCAGTCCACATCAGCTACACTACAGTCAAGTCAGTCCTCATCAGTACACTACAGTCAGTATGATCCACATCAGTACACTACAGTCAGTCAGTCCACATCACCGTCACACTACAGTCAGTTAGTCCACATCAGTACACTACAGTCAGTCCACATCAGTACACTACAGTCAGTCAGTCCTCATCAGTACACTACAGTCAGTTAGTCCACATCAGTACACTACAGTGCAGTTAGTCCACATCAGTACACTACAGTCAGTTAGGTCCACATCAGTACACTACAGTCAGTCCAGTACTCATAAGTCATAACCAGTCAGTTAGTCACAATCAGGTACACTACAGTCAGTTAGTCACATCAGTACACTACAGTCAGTTAGTCCACATCAGTACACTACAGTCAGTCCACATCAGTACACCACAGGTCAGTCAGTCCGCTCAGTACACTACCGTCAGTTTGTCCACATCAGTACACTACAGTCAGTTAGTCCACATCAGTACACTACAGTCAGTTCAGACCACATATAACTACAGTCAGTCACAGTCAAGTACACTGCATCCAGTCCACATCAGTACACTACAGTATCAAGTCCTCATCAGTACACTACAGTCAGTTAGTCCACATCAGTACACTACAGTCAGTTAGTCCACATCAGTACACTACAGTCAGTTAGTCACATCAGTACACTACAGTCAGTCAGTCCACCATCAGTACACTACAGTCAGTCAGTCCACATCAAGTACACTACAGTCGTCAGTCCACATCAGTACACTACAGTCAGTCCACATCAGTACACTTGCATGCTCAGTCCACATCAGTACACTACAGTCAGTTAGTCCACATCAGTACACTACAGTCAGTCAGTCCACATCAGTACACTACAGTCAGTCCACATCCAGTACACTGCAGTCAGTCCACATCAGTACACTGCAGTCAGTCCACATCAGTACACTACAGTCAGTTAGTCCACATCAGTACACTACAGTCAGTTAGTCCACATCCAGTACACTACAGTCAGTCAGTCCTCCCAGTACACTACAGTCAGTCAGTCACATCAGTACACTACATCAGTTAGTCCACATCAGTACACTACAGTCAGTCAGTCCACATCAGTACACTAAAGTCCAGCAGTTCCACATCAGTACACTACAGTCAGTCCAATCAGTAACACTACAGTCAGTCAGTCCTCATTAGTACACTACAGTCAATTAGTCCACATCAGTACACTACAGTCAGTTAGTCCACATCAGTGACACTACAGTCAGTTAGTCCACATCAGTACACTACAGTCAGTCACGTACTACAGTCATCCAGTCTCATCAGTACACGTCAGTTGTCCACATCAGTACACTACAGTCATTCAGTCCACATCAGTACACACAGTCAGTCAGTCCCATCAGTAACTACAGTCAGTAGTCACATCAGTACACTACAGTCAGTCAGTCCACATAGTACACTACAGTCAGTTAGTCCCACATCAGTACACTACAGTCAGTTGTCCACATCAGTACACTACAGTCAGTCAGTCCACATCAGTACACTGCAGTCAGTCCACATCAGTACAACTACAGTCAATCAGTCCTCATCAGTACACTACAGTCAGTTAGTCCACATCAGTACACTTACAGTCAGTTAGTCCCATCAGTACACTACAAGTCAGTCAGTCCACCTCAGTAACATACAGTCAGTTAGTCCACACAGTACACTACGTCAGTCCACATTCAGTACACTAACAGTCAGTCCCACATCAGTACACTACAGTCAGTCCCACATCGAGTACACTACACTCAGTCCACATCAGTACACTACAGTCAGTCAGTCCTCATAGTACACTACAGTCAGTCAGTCTCATCAGTACACTACAGTCAGTTAGTCCACATCAGTACACTACAGTCATTAGACACATCAGTACACTACAGTCCAGTTATCCCATCAGTACACTACAGTCAGTCATTTCCACATCAGTACACTACAGTCAGTTAGCCACATCAGTACACTACAGTCAGTCAGTCCCACATTCAGTACACTACAGTCAGTTTAGTCCACATCAGTACACTACAGTCAGTCACATCAGTACCCTACAGTCAGTTAGTCCACATCAGTACACTACAGTCAGTTAGACACATAGT
>NC_036854.1:22015053-22040723 GCF_002910315.2 Salvelinus sp. IW2-2015 | reverse complement strand
TGTGTGTGTGTGTGTGTACGTGCCCGTGAGTGCCTTTGTGTGTGTTTGTACAGGGGGATATTACGGAAGTCTCAGAGAAAAGGGACAATGGTTTCCAGGGAGACCCAGAGGGGCTGAATGTAGGGAGAGTGGGAAAACACCTGCATGCTGTGTTCTGTTTGTCTGAAGAATCATCCGCTGTTAGAGTCAGCTATTGTCTAAGGAGCTCAGGCTAACAAAACTCATCCATTGTCTACAGGAGGACTATGGAAAACTCCATCCATTTTCTACAGGACTATGGAAAACTCCATCCAGTCTACAGGAGGACTATGGAAAACTCCATCAATTGTCTACAGGAGGACTATGGAAAACTACATCAATTGTCTACAGGAGGACTATGGAAAACATCCATTGTCTATAGGAGGACTATGGAAAAAAAACTCCATCCATTGTCTACAGGAGGACTATGGAAAACTTAGCCATGGTCTCTAACCAACTGTAGCGAACAGAACTCATCCATTATCTAGAACTCCTTCGTAGTCTACAGGACTCATCCATTATCTAGAACTCCTTCGTAGTCTACAGGACTCATCCATAGGTAGAACTTGTTCTACAGAACTCAGAAGTAATCCATTGTCTTTGGAACTTCACCTCAGTAGTCTAACCTACTTTCTGTAGCATCTTAAAATGGTGAACTGAAAGTGAATAAGCTAAATAAAAACAAAGTCAAAGCTTATCAACACGTCGGGTCACTCTAATAGCTCTAAAACGCATCCCTCTAAAATTCATCCCTCATCCTCTAAAACGCATCCCTCTAAAACTCATCCCTCATCCTCTAAAACGCATCCCTCATGCTCTAAAACGCATCCCTCATCCTCTAAAACGCATCCCTCATCCTCTAAAACGCATCACTCTAAAACTCATCCCTCATCCTCTAAAACTTCCTTATTTCCACTCTGTCATTTAGGTTAGTATTGTGGAGTAACTACAATGTTGTAGATCCATCCTCAGTTCTCTCTTATCACCGCCATTACACTGTGTAACTGTTATAAAGTCACCATTGGCCTCATGGTGAAATCCTTGAGCGGTTTCCTTCCTCTCCGGCAACTGGGTTAGGAATTACACCTGCATCTTTACAGTAACTGGGTGTATTGATACATCATTCAAAGTGTAATTAATAGCTTCACCATGCTCAAAGGGATATTCAATGTCTGCTTTTTTTAACCCATCTACCAATAGATGCCCTTCTTTGCAAGGGATTGGAAAACCTCCCTGGTCTTTGTGATTGAATCTGTGTTTGAAATTCACTGCTCGACTGAGGGACATTACAGAGAATTGTATGTGTGGGGTACAGAGATGAGATAGTCATTCAAAAATCACGTTAAACACCAATACTGCACACAGAGCGAGTCCATGCAACTTATTATGTGACTTGTTATGCAAATTTTTACTCCTGAACTTATTTAGGCTTGCCATAACAAAAGATGTTGAACACTAGTGGTTAGAGTGTTGGGCCAGTAACCGGAAGGTTGCTGAATCGAATCTCCGAGCTGACAATGTAAAAACATCTGTCTTTCTGCCCCTGAGCAAGGCAGTAACCCACTGTTCCCCGAAGACATGGATGTCGATTAAGGCAGCCCCCCACACCTCTCTGCTTCAGAGGGGTTGTGTTAAATGCGGAAGACACATTTCTGTTGAATACATTTAGTTGGACAACTGACTAGGCATCCACCTTTCCTTTCCCTTATTGATTGAAGAGATTTCAGCTTATACATTTGAATTAATTTGTAAAAATATAGTGTCCAAAACATATGAACACCTGCTCTTTCTATGACATAGACTGACCAGGTGAATCCAGGTGAAAGCTATGATCGCTTATTGATGTCACTTGTTAAATCCACTTCAAATCAGTGTAGATGAAGGGGAGGACACAGGTTAAATAATTATTTTTAAGCCTTGAGAMATGGATTGTGTGTGTGTTCCATTCAGAGGGTGAATGGGCAAGACAAAGGATGGAAGTGCCTATGAACGGGTGCCAGGCGCACCGGTTTGTGTCAAGAACTGCAATGCTGCTGGGTTTTTCATGCTCAACAGTTTCCCGTGTGTATCAAGAATGGTCCAGCTCCCAAAGGACATCCAGTCAACTTGACACAACTGTGGGAAGTATTGGAGTCMACATGGGTCAGCATTCCTGTAGGACGCTTGACACATTGCAGAGTGCATGCCCTGATGAATTGAGTCTGTTCTGAGGGCAAAAGGGGGGTGCCACTCAATATCAGGAAGTTGTTCTTAATGTTTTTTACACTCAGTGTTGGTCTAAGCTGTGATCACTAATACAACGGGTTAACCATAGTAGCATAAAACTAGGGATGCACTGATATGACATTTTTGGCCGATACCAATATTTTCATGCYAAAATACCCGACACGGATATTTAAAATGTAAGCATTCTAGTACAGTTAAATAGTTGAAACACACAAAAAGTTACTTTGTTGGCATTTACATTTGTCTCCATTACCAGTAAAATATAATCAAAACCTATTTCTTTCACTTACTTGCTGTGCTGTTTCGTTGTTCATTTGTTCAGTCGTTTCATTCTCAACCAGGATTTCATCATACATGTCAAGCAGTGAAGATTTAGTTCWGTCTGTCCATGGCCTCTTCTGTCGTGGGTCCTCTTCCTTGGTGAGCACTGTCACTGTGTCCGTTTCCATCTTGTCCAGCTGTGTCTGTAACATTTCACGTAAACCCTGTTTCTTGTCTGCATTGAAGTAGCGGTCCTTGTACCTAGCATCGAGCATGGTGGCGACACTAAAGAGGCTCAGACAGAATGGCACCGAATCGCTTGTTCACAGCCTCGAGTACTTTTGCAAGTTAACCCCACGGTCTGTGTCGGCAGTTGTTGTTCAGGAGTTTCAATGCCATGACAGAGGGTATCACGTCTGCTGTAGATGCAGTTGTTGAGCTCATTTCTCTAGTCAGTTGTTCGAATGGAGCTTGGAGTGTGTTCATGTTTTCAATGATAGACCACTGGTTTATACTGACGGTTGCAGGTAACTCAGTCAGCTGTGTACACGCCAAGCACTCGTTTTTGTTCCAGCAGGCTCTCCATGTAAAAAGTACTGTTCCATCTGGTGGAAAMGTCTTGCTTTCGTTTTCACTCCAAGCTGCTCCTGTATTGCTTGCAGTTGGCTGTATGCTAGCTGTGAGTGTTTAACATGACACACTATCTTACTACCTGTTGCCACTGTGTCAGATATGCTGCGTTGGGCCAAAACACCTTCGTTCACAGCCAGTAGCAGCGTGTGTGCCATGCATGGCAAACTGTCGACTACTCATTCTTACAAAGACTGTCATCGCTGGTCCAAATGTCAGTCGGGAAGCTAATAGCAGGTAGCTCATGGATGTGCATTTCAACAAGTGTGTAACTCCGGTAGGGCAACATCTGAAAAATAGCGCCTACTTGGTAGTGTGTACCAGGGCTCGAGGTGCTCGACCAGTCGGCGAAAGCTAACATCATCCATTTTGGCGTTAATGGATTTCGCCTTTGAGTTGTATCGCTGAAATTTTCTTACTTTCAAATGACTGCTSGACTTGAACTTGTTTAGTTGTTGGAAGTGTGTGCTTAGTTTTTTACTGCTTTTGTTCTACGTAGTCGCTGAACGTCTGGGGGTGAAGCACTTTCAAATGAGTAATTAGGTTTGTGGTATTGAAAGATTTCACTTTCTCCCTTCCTCAGGAAATAATAGCAGCACAAATTTTGCTTATGGCCTTTTTGTTATCTTCCTTTGAAACTTCAAAATAGATCCACACAGCAGACATTGTGAACTAGGTTAGGAATGCTGTGTTGCACGTGTAGCGCTGTATTTTTCGTGGCGTCATTACGTCATACAGGCATGCACGTCAGCTTTGACATCGGCGTTAAACTATACATAGAGCCGATGCCAAAGTTGGCATTTTTAGCTAATATCGGCCGATTCCGATATGCTTACCAATATATCTTGCATCCCTACATAAAACCCATCTTAACTATTCCCTGCCTACATAATAGCCACTAGACAGCTTAACCCACATGGCAGAAGGGGCAGAGGAGAGAGATTTCCTGTATTTCCTTTACTGGGAACATCTGCCCTCTCTTTGCGCTCACCAGACCGCCACATCAGCAGGATTAATGAAACATCACCCAATCAAAGTAAAATAGACAGATTTAATTAGATGRCAACTAAAAACACAACACCAAGCACAGACCAGTTCCCTTTTGGTCCCTAGCCCCTTCTGTCTTTGGTGTTCACATAATAAAGGCCTGGATTGGTGAGAAAAGAGCAATATGGTCCTAGTTTCACTTGTTGTCCAAGTCTGGACAGAGCTGCCAGTCTCATCTAGTTTCACTTGTTGTCCTAGCCTGGACAGAGCCTCCAGAATAATTTGCCTTCAGTACCATCTGGATTGGAACATCTGGTGACATCTTAGTTCTACAAAAAATGAGATTCACTTTACAAGGCAGACATGTTGCATGCCAAACCTGGAGCTTCTGGATTACTTGCTGTAAATGTTCAATTCTAGGATACAACAGCCTGATGGGGTCTAACATAAAACCCATCAACTCCTTGGCCACCAGTCCATTCCCCTAACCCCTACACAACCACCATATTACATTTGTACGAGACACGGTAGGTAATGTGATAAATACAGACTTATGAAGCCAACCATTCCCCATAACATGCCAAGAGCTTACAGTAAATTAAAGAGCTGGGATTTACCGTGGTACTGAGGGGTAAAGTCAAGTCAGGATAGATAACCGCATTTTAACTAACATTACCAGCCTTACTCCTGCTCTGGGGTGGAAAGATGTAGGGCGACAGCCCCAAACACCCCTCATCTTCAATCTGGCAACCCATATGGCTCTAACCTGGCAACCCAAATGGCTCTGAACATTCACCAACTGTGTGGAGCAGAGACCAGGCTTTGTGGAATCGATCTCCGACTACATCGATTCGTACAATTATGAAACGCCCACCTTGTATCTATGTTTGTCCTCTGTAGTTGCGTGCCTTTGTTTGTTTGCTGAAATCCATAATTTTTCAATAAACGTCAATCAAATACAACCACCGACCGTTCCCTTGTTGAGATTTAATTGGCACATTTGCACTGAGTTGCCATCTTAGAGCAACAGCAATGAGCAAACAGTCAGTGGTTCWATTTGTTTAAAGTTTATTGAAAAGGTATGGATTTCAGGAAACAAAGGCACACAACTACAGAGGACAGAGGAAAAGTTGGGCATTTCATGATTTACATTTTTTGAAGTATTGACCATGGGTGAATCGATGTAGTCGGAACCAAATTCTACAAAGCCTGGTCTCGTCTCCACGCCATTGGGAAAGGTAATCAGAAACTTCCTTCACCATGGAGTAGAGTTAAGTCAGCTAGCTCAAACCCAGACTGGTGGGGCCAGTCCAAGTAGACGGAAAAGAGGAAGAGCTGACGGGTGATGTAGAATAGATAATCAGTACAGTGCTACTGATAACGTCTGGTTTGTTGTCATAATGTAAAGTACATTGGGGTTCTGTGACAGACAGTTTAAGAGTACTTCACATTCTAAAATCAAAGCAGGATTAGATGATGGTGACCTCGTTGCCACCTCGGCCAATCACAGCTCAGCCTCTTCAGATACAGAGGTGGCAGACGCTGCTATCCAGAAACATTGAACTGTTTGGGCCATGTGCCACAGGAGGTGCCAACCGAGGTGCCACTAGTTTGCCAGTGTGACCAGTTTTTACATGACCCAGTGCCTACTGCCAATCAAATCAATGCCTGCGCATGTCTGCTCTGCCTCGCTATGGCAGTGTGCTTGTAACAGAGAAAAAAAGAAAGAAATTTGACCCAAAAAAAGAGTGCGAGAGGGAGAAAGATAATACAAAAGACATCAATTAGAGAATGAGACAGAGGTATAAAAAAAAAMCACTGAATGAAGGAGAGAGAGAAAGACCGATCTATAGAGAATAGCAGAGAGCTGTGAGTGTAGAGCTTTTCTGTTGTCCTTTCTGTTGCTGCTCTGCCCTGCCCGGCTGAGCCCAGCGCTGCCTGGCCAACACATGGCGCCACTCTGCAGCACAGGACAGCACTACAGCAACTGCTGCCCTCCCTCCCTGGCAGCTGCCAATGTGAAAGAGGAACACACACTCCACAGTCCACACTACACTTAAAATACCCTCCATTCTACTTAACTCGGACATATTGAACACACATATGCTGACCACACACACAACACATTCCATAGTAGACAGCGCTGAAACGTACTTTCAAGTTTAAACAGACACACTAGACAGATGTTCACATAAAAATCTAACAACTGATCAAAGCAACACTTAATAGATTACAACTTGAATCTACTCAACTTCTCTTCCTCACTTCCCTCTATATAGGAAGAGATGGAGAAAGAGTATGACATAGAAAGAGAGAAGGAAAGAAAGTAAACTCCCTACAGTATAAAGGAAAACAAAGGAAGACATGTGGAGAAGAAACCACTGTGACCGAAAGGAGAGAAGTTTTCCATCCGGAAAAGAGATGGGGTTAAACCTTCCCTTTGTCTACGAACTTGGATGGAAAAGTTCCACACTCAGCTTGCGTTAAGTTAATCTTCCGCTCCACACACACACGATTGGTCCTACCTTTCAGACAGAACATGGCTTTTCCTTAAGTTCCACAGACATCCACAGTGGTGTTGAATGAAGTGGTCAGACCCAGTCCTTGAGCTACTCCCTACTTTTCTGTCCTCTCTTTTTCTTTAACCCCTTCTTTCCCTCCCTTTCCCTCCCTCTCTCACTCGCTCTCCCTCACTCTGCACCCCTCTGTCAAAGTGCTTACACACAGACCCACGGACCCAGACACTCACACACTCTCTTCTCTCTCTCGCCCCATCTCTCTCTCTCCCTGACACACACACACACACACACACACACACACACACACACACACACAGTGGCAGCCAGCCAACGCATGCACCGCAGGAAACTGCTTTACAAACCCCACTCTCCCCTTCCCATCGCTCTCCCCCTCTTCCACACTGACAATCCACCTATCTCTACCCCTCCCCCTAACTGAAAAAGTAGGCAGATAGAAGGCTCAAAGCTCCAACTATCCCATCCCCCTTTTATCACACACATTTAAGCACACAGTGTTATTTGTGTACTTGTTTGACATTTTACTGCACTGTTAGGAGCTAGTAACACAAGCATTTCACTGTAGCCGCTATAACATTTGCTAAACTGTGTATGCGACAAACACACTTTGGACACACAAACACACACACCAGTTATTCACACACGCACGCACACACACCCACAGACATACACACACGCACAACCATTGGGGTTGGCTGGGGTGTGTGATTGTTCTGAAGTTGGTCCGTCAGCAGTTGGCAGGGGGCCCGGCTCGAGCCTGCCCATTGTGCTGTGATCAAACATAATCGCTTAATCCCCCCAACTCAACTGTTTGTTATCAAAACCAGCCACGTCCACTGCCGCATCCAGGGACCTCAGCGCTCAGAGCCAAACATACAGAGTACAGCCTGGCCACACGAGCAATAGAGACAGTACTTACTGACTCACTGATTGACCGTGGTCACATGACCGTCTCAAAACCCTGGGATTCAACTAGTTTCCTTTCGTATTGACAGTTAATGTTAGCCTGAGTGTGTAAGATGTGTCCAAAGTATACCCAATAGCCTAGGGTTATTAATATTCTCTGCCACAATATTTTGGCTGAACATAATGTGGTATTGTGGTACTGTACAAATTTATGACCATGTTAGTTGATCAATGACTGATTCCATTTTCTGGTTATTTTCCTCAGGAGGTCCACTAGAAAGGCTGAGGGTTCACCTTTGACAGCTACTGTACCTTGGTGTGCTGTGACAAAACATCCCCAGCTGGCTGTGGCATGTGAAAGCTGATCGGAGGAATGCCACACACTCTCGCCCTTCAGAGGAAGGGGACTGAGTGGTGTATATCATGAGGCATAGCGGACATAACAGTAAGCATCGTTAGGACACCAAACATCCACACTTGCATCCTCATCGAGACAAAACAACCATCCATTCTCTAGCTGAGACCTTAGAAGCCGAATATGCACCCTTGGGATGGAACATGACCCAGTAAAAATGTCCAATCTACAATGGGCATAAATGGACACTAAGGCAAGCATCCTAAACAGCCAGGAACAAAGATGAAAACAGAAAAATAGTGTATGAATCATGGAGTGTCACTGTCGGTTAAAACAGTGTTTGCCTGTGGACTAAAACGCTGACTGGACAAGACATTGATTTCCAATGAGAACCTCTAATGGCCTTCTCTTAGACTCGTGAACCCATTAGCTGCTGTCTCTAACATGGTGGAGAGGTGAAGCTATACCAGCAGCTTGTTATGCGAGCTAAGAGCTCCACAACACAATTCACAATTAATTAGTTAGTCGGTTAGGAGAAATAACCAGATGCAGACATAATCAACTGGTTTTGGTATTAAACTAGTTTAAATGCTAATTTTCTATCTTAAATGCTAATGTCACTCAACAATGAGTTTGCGCCAACCACAATGGTAGAGAAGCACAATGGATCCTCCTAGAATCAGAATAGTTGAGAAGGTTTTGTGGGCATGCTTTGTGGAATGGTTTGTCACACCCAGAGGGGGATTTGGGGAAGAGGAGAAATCAATGACTAAAAGCCCAAAGCACTGTGCTCACATCACGACAATGTCAAAATGTTGTGTCCTATTTTGTAAAGAAGTGTGTGTGTGTGTGTGTGTGTGTGTGTGTGTGTGTGTGTGTGTGTGTGTGTGTGTGTGTGTGTGTGTGTGTGTGTTCACACAGAAAATGTCACATGAGATTTGTCCTGTGAGAAAAAGGTCCTGTGTGTGTGTCAATCCCACGGTGGTGCAGGTTGCATGTTGTGATACGTCTGCCAGTACCAGGTGCTGTCCATTACCGTCTGATTAGTGTGTGTGAGAGGGCTCTTCTGCATGAGCGAGTGTGTGAAATGAGAATTCCACAAAAAACACAACCCTGAAAATAACCCACCGCTACAAATACACAAACTTGGAACAGACCAACAAACACACCAGTAAAAATGTACCACGAATGAGACATCATTTTCCAAAATGGAAACTGAACAGGGGTCTGCTCAAACCTTCAAAATTGCATCCTCCTTGAAAGTGATCACTGATCTGACATGGCTGAATGGGGGAGAGGCAATAGGTTTGGAGGTGTGGAAATCTCTTTTCTAATCCAATCATGTACAGATCAGTGGTTCACTAAAGGAATGGAGGAAGCAAGAATGCATTAAAGACAGTCCAACAGCCTATATTTCTAGCTGATCGTCACAACATCTAACTCTGGTCATTTCCATGTAAAAGGATCCATGAGCAGCAACATAGGAAGTTCATAGGAGCATGTCAAATTGGGTTTCAAATGAAAGCTAAGAGTATATATATATACTTTTTTGAATTAAGGCATATAAAAAAAATCTACCATTTTCCATCCTAAAAATGAGGAATAAGTAAAGGCTTTGATTTCTGGATAAACAGATGGAAAATGGGTCTTCGAAAACATCTACCAGAAAGTCTTAAAAGGTATCAGAAATASATCAAAACAACAATGTTGAAGTAAAGACCACTGGCAACTAATATCAACACATATATTCAGTGTCTAATAAATGTTTCTGCCTTCTGTAAGTTTAAGAAACATTGCCTTGTGCCTTGATATTTCATTACCAAAAATCTACACATCTTCAAGATATTTTCAAATTTCTCTCCCTCATAAGGGAGGATAATGAAAGTTCACAGAGCCTACAAGTAAAGGTAGACCTATCAATTAATTAGTGTTTTTCAGAGAAATCGGTAAATGGAATTTCCGCAATTGAACTGGTTACATAGAAATCATAGTAGTCACAAACCACAGTTGGGTTCACAAGTTTGGACAGCACAGTACAGCAAAGTAGTATACAGTTCAGCACAATACAGTATAGTACACAGAGCACACTAGAGTTGAGTACACTATAATGTATTGTGCTCTGTACTCTACTCAGGAGGCTGCTGAGGGCTCATAATAAAATGGCTGGAATTGAGTAAATGAAATGGCATCAAACATGTGTTTGATGTATTTGATGCCATTTCACCGTTTCAACTCCAACCATTATCATGAGCCCGTCCTTCCCAATTAAGGTGCCACCAATTTCCTGTGACTCTATTATACTGTGACTCTATTATACTTTACTTTGAGGTCCAAATTTGTGAAACATAGACGTCTACTATTTGTTCAGATTTGGTCCGTTGTCTTGTTTGGGGGCAGAGCTCATTAAATGAATAGCCAGTGTGTAGAATAATACCCAAATATGCAAAGGAGGATATTGTACATTTCTACCGTTGTGTTCCTATTTAGGATACATCACCATGAAGAGAATGACCTTCATATCCATCATGACGCATTTCTGTGCAGTACAGATCAGGAATGACATTCATTTACCGCAATTCTGTTACCAGGTGTAAATCCACTTCACTTACTGTAGTTCAATAACCAAAATAGATTTTTTCAAAGTCTGTCACGTCATATATGACACACCATTATATCTGGCAGACATCGTCAAATCTTAATTCTGAGTTTTGGAAAACATGGACACAAAAACGTTGCATCTGCACAGTTCTTCCAGTAAATGTGTTTTTGTACAATTTTCTGTGTAAATTGTTAAAAGTAGTCCTTGTGTATAGAGTTGTATGATTTGTTAAACTTTGAAATCAATGTTTTTTGTTTGGCAGCGCAATTCCGTTACTGTGGAATTGCCCATCTTCCGTTACTGTGGAATTGCCCCTCTTCCAATGGCCCTGTATAACAACAATAATTACCATGTCCCTATCTCAGACGTCTGTATTGTACTGTACAGTACTGTACCAGAATGCACATTCACAGATAAAACGTACAGTGTAGTATTTCTGTAGGGAACAATGTGAAATGATAACACTAATACACACAGATAAGAGATGAGCTAGTAAGTAAAGTAAGTAGCCTTGCACGAGGCTTAGCTGGGCTAGCTGTAGCTGACATTTAGCTGCTTAACTGATATAGCGCTCTGGTTAGTAACATAACTTGTCACACAAAGAGACAGTACCTGGCATTGGTAGGATTTATCTGAACAGTTCTCTCTTGAAATTGACATTTTATCTCAAAGAGGCTAACCTAGATAAATAAAGATTAAATCAAGAGAATTAATAGATAATCATAGAGGATTTATCATCTCAGTAAACCTGAATAAACCTACATAATGTCATCCATGTTGTATGACATCATCAGGTCAGACATCCTGTCTTTACAGGCAGGTATAATCCTTTGACACCTATAGATGTGGGATCTTCATTTGACCACCCTGTTGCAGGAGAACTTGTAGTGTATTTGAGGTTTGAAAAGGCTTCTTTTGTTATTTTCCATGTAAAAGGACCCATGAGCAGCAACATAGGAAGTTCATAGGAGCATGTTTAACTCTGAGAAGCTACCGAAGAAAGGGTGGGAAATAGCCCATGTCAATATATATGTAGCATTAGAAATAAGGTTAATGAAATCAATAACTTGTTAATATCAGATAACATTCATATATTAGCCATTTCTGATTCTCACTTAGAAAATTCATTTGATGATACAGCAGTAGCAATACAAGGATATAACATTAATAGAAGAGACAGGAATGCGTATGGGGAAGATGTTTATACATACAGTGCCTTCAGAAAGTATTCAGACCCCTTGACTTTTTCCACATTTTTTTAGGTTACAGCCTTATTCTAAAATATATTAAAAATCTTTTTTTTTCTCCTCACCAATCTACACACAATACCCCATAATGACAAAGCAAAAACAGGTTTTTAGAAATGTTTGCAAATGTATTAAAAATAAAAAAACAGAAATATATTATTTGCATAAATATTCAGACACTTTGCTATGAGACTCGAAACTGAGCTCCGGTGCATCCTGTTTCCATTGATCATCCTTGAGATTGTTTTTTAGAAATGTATGCTAATTTATAAATAATTAAAAACAGGAATATTACATTTACATAAGTATTCAGACCCATTACTCAATACTTTGCTGAAGCACCTTTGGCAGCGATTACAGCCTCAAGCCTTCTTGGGTATGACTCTACAAGCTTGGCACACCTGTATTTGGGGAGTTTCTCCCATTCTTCTCTGCAGATCCTTTCAAGCTCTTTCAGGTTGGATGGGGAGCATTGTTACACAGCTCTTTTCAGGTCTCTCCAGAGATGTTAGATCGGGTTCAAGTCTGGGCTCTGGCTGGGCCACTCAAGGACATTCAGAGACTTGTCCCAAAGCCACTCCTGCGTTGTCTTGGCTGTGTGCTTAGGGTCGTTGTCCTGTTGGAAAGTGACCCTTCGCCCCAGTCTGATTTCCTGAGTGCTCTAGAGCAGGTTTTCATCAAGGATCTCTCTGTACTTTGCTCCATTCATCTTTGCCTCGATCCTGACTAGTCTCGCAGTTCCTGCCGCTGAAAAACATCCCCACAGCATGATGCTGCCACCACCATGCTTCATTGTAGGGATGGTGCCTGGTTTCCTCCAAACATGATGCTTGGCATTCAGGCCAAAGAGTTTAATCATAGTTCGAGTCTTGGTTTCTTCAGACCAGAAAATCTTGTTTATAATGGCCTGAGAGTCTTTAGCTGCCTTTTGGCAAACTTCAAGCGGGCTGTCAGGTGCTTTTTACTGAGGAGTGGCTTTTTACTGAGGAGTCTGGCCACTCTACCATAAAGCCTGATTGGTGGAGTGCTGCAGAGATGGTTGTCCTTCTGGAAGGTTCTCCCATCTCAACAGACGAACTCCAGAGCTCTGTCAGAGTGACCATCGGGTTCTTGGTCACCTCCCTAACCAAGGCCCTTCTCTTCTCCCCCAATTGCTCAGTTTGGCCGGGTGGCCAGCTCTAAGAAGAGTCTTGGTGGTTCCAAACTTCTTCAATTTAAGAATGATGGAGGCCACTGTGTTCTTGGGGACCTTCAATGCTGCATACATTTTTTAGTAGCCTTCCCCAGATCTGTGCCTCAACACAATCCTGTCTCGGAGCTCTATGGACAATTCCTTCGACCTCATGGCTTGGTTTTTGCTCTGACATGCACTGTCAACTGTGAAACATTATATAAACAGGTGTGTTCCTTTCCAAATCATGTCCAATCAATTTAATTTATCACAGGTGGCCTCCAAATCAAGTTGTAGAAACATCTCAAGGATGATCAACGGAAACAGGATGCACTGGAGCTCAATTTCGAGTCTCATAGCAAAGGGTCTGAATACTTATGTAAATAATATATTTTTTAAATATTTTTAATACATTTGCAATCATTTCTAAAAACCTGTTTCGCTTTGTCATTATGGGGTATTGTGTGTAGATTGCTRAGGATCTTTATTTATTTCATCCATTTTAGAAAAAGTTTAACCTTACAAAATGTGGAAAAAGTCAAGGGCTCTGAATACTTTACGATGGCACTAATATATATACCAATGCTATTTCTCTGTAAACAAACTGACAGACTTTCAGCATGCTTATAGAGAAGGGCACTCAACATGTACTGCACTGACACAAATGAATAAAGTTTGGTTGAAAGAAATTGATAATAAGAAGAGTGGGAGCTGTATTGTTAGATTTCACTGCAGCCTTTGATATTATTGACCAGAACCTGTTGTTGAGAAAACATGTTTTATAGCTTTTCAACCTCTGCCATATCGTGGATTCAGAGCCATCGATCTAATAGAACTCAGAGGGTTTTCTTTAATGGAAGCTTCTCTAATGTCAAACATCTTGGGCGTGGTGTACCGCAGGGCAGCTCTCTAGGACCTCTGCTCTTTTCTATTTTTACCAATGACCTGCCACTGGCATTAAATAAAGACTGTGTCCATGTATGCTGATGATTCAACCATTTATGTGTCAGCAACCACAGCTAATGAAGTCACGGAAATCCTTAACAAGGAGTTGCTGTCTGTTTTGGAATGGGTGGCCAATAATAAACATCACTATAGCTAAGAGCATTGTATTTGGTACAAATAATTCCTTAAGTCCTAGACCACAGCTGAATCTGGTAATGAATGGTGTGGCTGTTGAATAAGTTGAGGAGAGTAAATTACTTGGTGTTACCTTCGATTGTAAACTGTCATGGTCAAAACATATAGATTCAATGGTAATAAATATTGGGAGAGGTCTGTCCATAAAAAAGAGATGCCCTGCTTTTTTGACACCACACTCTAAAAAGCAAGTCCTACAGGCTCTAGTTTTGTCTTATCTTGATAACTGTCCAGTCATGTGGTCAAGTGCTGCAAAGAAAGACCTAGTTAAGCTGCAGCTGGCCCAGAACAGAGCGGCATGTTTTGCTCTTCATTGTAATCAGAGGGCTAATATAAATACTATCTATGCCAGTCTCTCTTGGCTAAGAGACGAGGAGAGACTGACTGCATCACTTATTTTTATAATAAACATTAATGTGTTGAAAATTCCAAATTTGTTTGCATAGTCAACTTACACACAGCTCTGACACACACACTTACCCCACCAGACATGCCACCAGGGGTCTTTTCACAGTCCCMAAATCCAGAACAAATTCAAGAAAGCGTACAGTATTATATAGAGTCATTATTGCATGGAACTCTCATATTAACTCATATAACTCTCATATCGCTCAAATGAACAGCAAACCTGGCTTAAAAAAAACAGATAAAGCAACACCTCACGGTATAATGCCTCTCCCCTATTTGACCTAGATATTTAGTGTGTATGTATTGCTATGTAGACTGTGTGTGCCATTTTTAAATGTATGTGGTTCTGTCCTTGAGCAGTTCTTGTCTATTAATGTTCTGTATTATGTCATGTTTCATGTTTTGTGTGGACCCCAGGAACTTTTGCAACAGCTAATGGGGATCCTAATAAAATACCAAATACCAAACATAAGCCTATTCCCCTATCCCCTTTATCACAATGTTGATGATCCTCTTTCAGGTCCGAGTCATGGCGTCCATGGATACATCCCATAATACCAAGATAAGAGGATGCCAGGGAGCAGACAATAAGATGTGGAGTTATGATTATGAAAAGGTGCCCTGTTACGTAAGTTGAGTGTAATTCTAGCAAATGGCTCAGGGGAAAGCTTCAGTTTGGTTCAAATGGGAGTAACGCTCTTAAATGACAGATAACAGTTGAGCCATCATGGTCTGTGGGAGCTTAGGGCTTTGAAATGTCACATAGGACCGATCCAGGAACTGCTGGAGAGGTTAAAACTGAGAGGGTTGACTTACCTGAATATGATCCCCAGTCAGTCATCATTATCAGCACATAGAAGAGGCAGAAAGAGAGAAAGAGAGGTCGTTAAAGACCATGTATACTCAGCCAGCATCAGTAATATAATACAATACGGCATATGACAGCCCCGTTATAATTTAGTCAGAAGAGGAAAGCCTTATCAAATTGCACTGTGACTATGTGTGTGTGTGTGTGTGTGTGTTTTGGTCCTAGGTCTCGAGCCACAGTGGCAGATGGCACACGTCTATCTCTTAATGACAGCTCAGTCTTGTAACATCAGAGCTAGGCCAGGAGTAGTGGGCCAATGTTGTCTCACTATTGCTGAGTTCTGTTAATCTGGAATTACAGGACAATTGGGCTTGGGCCACAGACCCCAAAATGTGTGTGTACTGTATGTGTGTGTGTGTGTGTACATGTACTGTATGTGTGTGCACGCACATGTGCTTGTCTGTCCAAAACCAAAAGACAATTATGAGGGCATCATCACAAGCCTCTCAGGAGTTACAGCAGATCACTCCAACATAGAATATGAACCTAAATACCTTTCATATCCCACTTATAACCTTTCATAACATGGTAGGACCCAATTCTGGTTTGGCATGTTTATTTGGGTTAATGTGCTGTGCTATCCCAAATCACCGTTCATTCAGATTGGTAAACCCAAACATTGACACGCTTGCAAATCCCATATTAGCCTTGCGGCTAACATGGTACTGTAAAACCCATATTACGATTTACATAGAAAACTCATATTACTAAAAGGAAAAGGAGATTTGACTGGCTAACATGGAGAAGCTATGGGACTGGTCTTGTCTTTATTCTGGCTTGGTCCCTCCCAGGATGATGCACCAGACAGATATTGGCTTTTGGAGCCTGAGTGTTCAATCCTTCTGTACAAGATCCCTCTCTACTGAACATGTCCGGTCCTTGATTGGTTCATTAGTGAAGTCCAGTAAAGCAAGTTGGTATTCAATGTAAATGATTGAGGTGATTGGTTTGTCCATGTCCAGTGAAAGTGGGAACATGGTGGCTATGGGAGTGATAAGGACAGTGATAAGGACAGTGAAGAGTTAGGCCTAATGGACAGATAAGAGATTGGATGTCATAAGGTGAATGCACCAATTTGTAAGTCGCTCTGGATAAGAGCGTCTGCTAAATGACTTAAATGTAAATGTAATGAGCTGAAAGTATATGGGACAACACTATCAGCTCACTGTCGCCACCTACAGGCCCCTGGCATAATGACACTTGGTAATTTCTATCCTATTTGGAAAAACAGCTGACTTAGTGCTCTCAACCTATGTTAACGTAAGAAAGTGTGCAAAACATTAGGCCATGTGTTATAATGTGTAACAATAAAAACTAATAGCATAGATACGACATCTACATAATATGTCCTGGATATAGCTAGGCTCCTTTCATTATTCTGAGTTTTAGTTCATTCAACCTTCCCTGGTGCATCCAATGACAACAAGGGTGTGTCTCTCCGGCTCTGATTGGCTGAGTGAGTTCACAATAGGGAGATCACACGGAACAGCACCAGAACTCTCCGCTCCGCTGTCTGCACCGCCTCCTACCACTGCCATGGCAACCAAGGAAAACATCCAACCGATCACCGGTGGCAACCGCGCTGTAATTGCTGCTTTGCAAACAGCAGCCCAGAGCCAGTCATTAGGAGCTATATATACACACACACAGGCCCGGTGCGTGGCAGCCTATAGGGCTTTAACTGGTCTGGCAGGGAAGCTGGAGTCACTGCCAGATGTTATATATAAGTACACTTATTCTGACTGAAAAATATAGTTTTTTGTTGTTGTTTTTTTTCTGTCGAGATGCGCTTTTAAAGGGATTGTGCGAGATTGTGGCAATTAAGCCACTTTTCGACCAACGTAGTCAGATGGAACTCATGGATACCATTTTTATGTCTCTGAATGCAGTTTGAAGGAAGTTTCTAACTAGCGTTAGCGCAATTGCTAACTAGCGTTACTTGTTCCTGTAGACTTCTAGTCATTATGCTACTGCTAGTTAACAATGTCTTGCGAAACATACCGTTATGAATATAACTACTGGTCCCTGAAGGAGGATCTTCAGTACCGCTCTTCAGCAAGCCCAAATCCCCTGACGCTCGGGGCCCAAATATGTTATACCTCGTTGCCTCCTTCAGGGAACAGTAGTTATATTCATAACTGTACGTTCCCCTTCAGTCAGTCACACGGTATAACATACTATGGGGACATACAATCATGCCCCAAGCCAGCTCAGAGGATACCAAACTAAGAGGTCCACGGCAGCCCAAGCACACACAAGTTCAACCAGCTCCAAAAACGGGTTACAGAAGCCACCTTTTTTCCTAATACTTACCCGAGAAGCCTGTCAGAGCCCCATATAGGGAACCAAACCTGCTGCAACTTGGCTATGCGCAAAAGTCCATAGACCCCACGGTTCCAAGAAAAATACTTTCTTGCGAGCCTGAAATGTCAGAACTCGTACAAGGAACCTCAAGTCCAAAACAACAGAACACCTGTCATGACAAGCGCTGCATAGAATCAACCAGAGTCAATGAACCATGGCAGCCTGAGACTCAAACCCACAGGAAACCTGCTGTAACCTGGAAACTGTGTACTCGCACGCTGCCACGGCAGCCCGAGGCTCAAACACACAGGACACTGTGGTAACCCTGATAATGCACACTAATTGATGCTGCACCCCCAGGCAACTGTGGTAACCAGGGTAAATGTGCGACCTGCGCACTGCCTAACACCCACTCCCAGACCCAGACATTAGGGCTGGGTGATACGGTCAAAATATATCACAGTATTTTTTTTTWAATTGGACGGTATGACGGTATTTTTAGTTTTTGAATAATAAAAGTTGTACATTTGCTTTATGAGTAGTGAGTGATCCTGGGGTATCAACACATACATTCTAAGTGATTTCAATGAGTCTTTCTCCATTCTGATTGTTTTTTACTCTTCAATTCAATTTTAACCAAAACACATTTCAGCACTACATTTCCTGCACTTAATTGCAGTGGTGGAAAATGTACACAATTGTCATACTTGAGTAAAAGTAAAGATACGTTAATCAGAGGTGGGACCAAGTCATTGTTTTACAAGTCACAAGTCTCAAGTCTTGGCACTCAAGTTCCAAGTCATAAATGCTTTAAAAATATATTTTTTACTTTCCAAATAAACTATATTTCCATGGAAATACATGGGTAGCCATAAGAAAGCCCCCCCCCCTCCCAATAGCGATCGACGATCGAGGATCGCAATCGGGCGATGTAGGCTTGTACACAATCGCCCAACCTTAACACACACACTGTGTGTGTGGTTACAGTAGGCTAACGTATGTCAATTGCTTTAGGAACAGCAGTAACATCAGGCAGGATTTAGGCTACCAACTGCCTAACCAGTTGTAGCTAATCTTGGGTGCAATGATCACGTTCCCGCACTGACTGACTGTGTGGAGGCTCATTGATTTAACGTTACGTTAGCCAACATGCTACACTAAACCATTTACACTAGCAAAGTTATGAATGATATAGCTGTCGGCTTTATTAGCCATGACTTAGCGTTCTTTGTGCAGCTTCAAATGTCGAACAAAGTTGGAAGTTCTTTTGCGCCTCCATCTGTCATTTTCTTCCTGCATGTGTTGAAAGTTGCAATCCGTTGTTTGTTGATACAGCGTAGTCTTTATATCCGAAAATAATAATTTTGAGTATCATCTTTCCAAGGGCTCCATCTGAATTCACCCGCCAACGTTCCTCTGCACTGCCACGCACAACTTTTTCTCAGCTGGCAAAATTTGATTGGCTGCTGTCCGATTCAAACTGTAATCCGTAAAATCAAGAGTTGATGCGATGCACACTTTTTTTAAGAGCATACTTTTTTATATTTGGGCTTGGGGAGGGTATCAAGTCAGTTCGAGTCAAAAGGCTCAAGTCCAAGTTAAGTCACGAGTCATTGGTGTTAAAGTCAAAGTCGAGTTGCAAGTCATCTTATTTGTGACTCGAGTCTGACTTGAGTCCAAGTCATGTGACTCGAGTCTACACCTCTGACGTTAATAGAAAATGACTCAAGTAAAAGTGAAAGTCACCCACTAAAATACTACTTGTAAAAGTCTAAAAGTCTAAAAGTATTTGGTTTTCAATATATATATATCAATATATCAATATATATCAAAAGTAAATGTAATTGATAAAATGTACTTAAGTATTCAAATTCCTTATATTAAGCAAACCAGATGGCACCATTTTCTTGTTTTAAAAAAAAATGTATGGATAGCCAGGTCCACACTACAACACTCAGACATAATTTACAAACAAAGCATTTGTGTTTAGTGAGTTCTCAGATCAGAGGCAGTAGATGACCAGGGATGTTTTCTTGACAAGTGTGTGAATTGGACCATTTTCCCATCCTGCTAAACATTCAAAATGTAATGAGTACTTTTCGGTGTCAGGGAAAATGTATGGAGTAAAAAGTACAGTATTATCTTTTGGAATGTAGTGAAGTAAAAGTTGTCAAAAATAAAAATAGTATAGTAAAGTTACAGATACCAAAAAAAAAAAACTTTACTTCTTATGGCTGCAATCCCGGTAACGGGATCGATATGACAAAAAAGAAGAAGAAAAAGTGCAGGGCGCCAAATTCAAAAAACAGAAATCTCATAATTAAAATTCCTCAGACATTCATGTGTCTTATATCATTTTAAATAGAATATTGTTGYTAATCCCACCAATGCTAGGATTAGCCCCCTTGTTAGCCTCTGGAACGAAGTAACTCGCCAGCTTTCCATCCATCGGCGGTTTGCTAACAAGCCACACGTCCATCCTCCATAACCTCTACATTCATGAACTTGACATAACCTGGTAGCACCAACTTGGCTGAATGAGGGGAATCCCAGGTCGCCTTTAGTTCATTGGCAAAATCTTTAAACGTGTAAGCGACACTTCATCGCTGCACGGACAGGAGATAAATACCTTCCCCCAAACCTGAAGGAACTCTGCTGTGGGGGAGAAGACGGCCAATCCACCGCCAGGTGATCTGCAGCCCTATGACACAGCTCCATCAAAGGCGCATTAACCACCAATGGTTCACTCGCCCCCACCGAATCCAAAGCCGGGACTTTGGGCTGCCCGGACTGATGTCATCCGATTCGCACAGAAAACTCTCTATAGCCAAGTAGGGAAGACCTTTCGCCAGCAGCCACAATCTTTCTCACAGTCAGCCCAACGCAAGTTGAAACCAAAAACCGATACCAAGACCCAAAACTCACACACCTGGTGTCCCAGGTCTAAAATCAGTACCTGATTAGAGGGGAACAATGAAAAAATGCTTTGGAACTGGCTTCGTGATCCAGGTGAGTTTGAGGGACCTAGGGGGACGAGTACGCTCTACCCACTAACAGACACCTAAGTTGGAGCCGAATCTCATAGTCTTCGTGTGCTTTAAAAGTTAATAATTTGCGTGACAAGTTCTTCCTTCAGGCGAGCTGAAGAGCAAAGAATTAAGGAAACGAATGCGAGCCCCGGAATTATAACCAGGCAGGCGGGGCTTCTGAGGGCGGGCTAGGCATCCATTGGCCCATTGGGCGCAATTTCAGTTTTCAGGTGAATAAGATTGGTCTTTGACTCCTCATAGTATGTTATACCGAGTGACCGAATGAAAAGGGAACTACCTTCAACTTTCTTCAAACTGCACACAGACATAAAAAAAGGTATCCATGAGTTCATCTGACTCTGGGTAAGTAGAAACAGGGTTTATTGCCAAATCTCACCTCATCCCTTTAAGATTAGTGACTAGTTACAACAACAAAATATTTGTAGCAAACAGAGCGAGCAGTAGCGCGAATGAGAGCCACAAGCGCACAGCCACCACTTGCTCATCATCTCCCTTCTACAGTGTAGTGGTGTGCATCAGTTATATTTCAGATGGCGCCAACATCATTTAATTTTCATGCATTTGAGTAAAATGTAGTTTAAAAAAGTCACAAAAATTGACCTTCTCACAGTTGTTTTACAAAAACAAATCGACCCATATAACCAACATGATATCCTGTTATGTTTTATTGTTTCCTTAAATCAATGAACAATAAGCTTTGCGTCTTTCCCAATGGGATTTACCACAGTATCATTGACTAATCAGGACTCCCCTCTAAGACCGTGAAACATTCAATAGAGAATAAATCAGACTAAATATCTAAATCGCTAATAATCAATACTCTCTAGATTATGAAAATGGAAAACTATGACCACTAGCTTGGCAAAGCTTTTCTGAGAATAGCGATGAGAAAATACACAACAAAAAGATCACAGACGAAATATGGAAAAGGGAGCCGGATCAAGGTGGACACCAAAAGTTGGATAACGTTACGTAAGAGATCAAACCAGAGGAACAATATGTATACAGACACAGATCTGAAGATGAAAGATCGCTGCAGATATCTACACGCATGCACACGTGCACAAACACACAGAGCTTAATTGTGTTATTCCTCTACCCGTCTGTCTGGTTGAAGAGTTGACTGAAGGCCATGCCAGTATTTTGGGATGCCCTGACCAGGTCAGTGTTAATGGTGGCTGGTGCACATTAACACAATAGTGCAGTGCTGGTGTTTTTCCATCAGCAGGTGATGGCAAGGGTTGAGTTACAACCAATGTACCCAACGACTCACTGACAACAATGACCTCACGCGCACACACACATTCACGTACGCAGTGTAACAGTATGTGCGACACGCAAGAAGCTAATGAACTGATAATATCGTCAATCAGGATAAACTACACTGGTAGAACTATAAATAGATGTCATGCTTACCTCACCCCAGAAAACCTATTCTCTGACATAACAAATCAATAACATATTGATAAATATGAATGAGACAATAATATCAATATTCTACAATGTAGAACTAGCCTGTGCTCTTTGTCTCTCTGCTCAATAATGTGGAAAACACTATGTTACACTCTCACAAACAGTCTCTCTCTCCCTCCCTGGCACAGAACCACGCGCTCAGATCACCACCAGCCTATGACATCACCAGCCCATGACATCACCCACTTCCGGAAAGTCACATTACTATCACACAATCTTCTATCCTCGTGGGGACCTTAAATGTATTTCCATTAAAATGTACTTTTTCCCTAACCATAAACCTACCCCTACCCCTTTACCTTAATTCTAGCCCTAAACTTAAATTGTAACCCTAACCTCTAGCTTAAAATAGCTTTTTCCCCCCCATGTTTTACTATCCTTGTGGGGACTTTACAAGGATAGAAGAACCAACCCGCACGCGCACACACACACACTGCACTTTGACCCCCTGTGGCAAAGAGGCAGGCAATAATGGGCCGTAAGAAGACAGTGACCCACTTCTCTGTCTCCACATGTAAACAACTATCTCCTTCACTTCCTGATGCTAGTACAGAGGAAGGCAGAGGGAGATAATGGAAATCTATTCAAATGAGGTAGAGTCAAAGTAGAGAGATGCAGACTACATACAAACAGACTGGGGATTTTGGCCAGTGGCCACTGATATGTGAAAGGGCTGGACAGGTTTCCACCATGTCATTTAAGACTTGTCATGTCCCGATATTGGTGCCAACATGGCGGATGGTTTGCCACCCTTCAGGTCTCACCTGTTCTTGTGCGATGCTGCGGCTCATACACCCAGTCTTCATCATCTTCTGCCTCCCCTGGGTGCAGGTGTGTGTGTGAGCGGGAATGTGTGTGGAAGTGTGTGTGCAGCTCTGACTGGCTGCGGAAGATGCGTCGGGTCTGTCTAGATAGAGAGGATACACTCAGCCAGCTCAGAGCTCTGGAGAGACCCCCTGGCTTCTCCTTCCGATCCTTACGGAAAGACCCCGAACTCCTGTCCCTCCTCATCCTCACTCTGGGAGACAAAAAAATACTTTGAAAATAACCAAAAATAGAGGCTGAATCCAAAGTCCCACATCCAAAGTGGAGCTGTAGAAGGAACAMTCTAATTCAAAGTCAATTTCCCTATATGTGATAGTAAAAGGTCATTTGACATGACAGTTTCTTCCTGCTGTCTTCTTCTCCAGTAGTTCCACAGTCCTGCTTCCCAATCATATCTCAACAAATTCGCTCCATTTCATTCTTCTATCATTGAGCCAAACAAGATAACTCCTCCCTTACTCTCGTCCTTTGTGTTTCAAAATCCAGGGCGCACTTCCCAAATCCAAAGAGGCAATTAGGCAATCCAACGATCTGGAAAAACACTGCTCCTGCTCTCCAACACACACACACACACACACACACACACACACACACACACACACACACACACACACACACGCCGGTAAAGACGAAGGTATTCCTCTGGGGTGTAACAGGGCAGGGCGAGACTTCCTGGTCACGTTTGGGTTTAAATCACAACAACAAGCCAACGGTCCTCCAGCGGTTTATCAGTGTTTCAGTTTATCTGTGTATACCAGCTGACACTCAGGCCGACAGCCAGCAGACGAAGGGTTATGCAGTTTCAGCATCCTCCAATCCATTCCCAGGTCCCAGGCTGATTTGCTTAAAACACACACACACACACACACACTCACAGAGACCTTTTGTCGCACGTCATACGCTGACTCACGCCACTCCGCCAGAAGTGATGTCACTGCATGTGGGTTCCAGAGGATTGTGTGTAGTCACTCGTTCTTCTTCTTCTCCAGGTCAGGGGTGGCACAATAAGGTGTGTGTGGCGTCAACACACTCCTTGGCATCTTGGTCTGCTATATTTACATTCATCAGGCATGGAGAGAGTAGCTCAGGTGGCGAGAGAGCGATATCTAAGAACAGTTGCAACCGTTGAGACCTCTTATCTGTTCTACTCCCACATGGCCAGAGAGAGAGAGAGAAAGGAGGGAGCGAGACAGACCGAGGGATTCACTCACCTGCTGCCCACACAGACAGAGMGAGAGGGAAAGGGTGGACGAAGGCTAGCTTGGCGAACCGTCTGGAGTTACTGTGTGAGACGGCAAGGGTCATCCAGACGTTCTGCTCCACTGGTAGTCCTTCTGTGTATGTACTGTGTGTGTTCTGAAGGGCTGGGACTCTGTGTGTTTGTGGGGTTAGAATTACACCCAACCCCAGCCACTCGGCTGAAACACGAGAAGGCCCATCCCTCTCTCCTTCTTTCCCTCCCTCGCTCCACTTTGATCTCTGATCTGTGGCCCTCCCCTCGCTCGCCGGCATGGCAACCATAGGGGCTGGAGGGAGGGCTCTCCACCTCTCCACTCCTTTCATCCACCGCTCTCCTCTTTCCAGTTCTCTCCCTCCCTCTCTGTCTGTGTTGTCCCCTGAGGTCTAGAGTCTAGGGCATGTAGCTCACAGAAACACACAGTCTTACCATCAACCAAACAGGTTGAGCAGACAGTGTACACAGTGCCCTAAAGACGCAAACATCAGAGAAGCAGAGAAGAAACAGAGAAGGTACAGAAAAACAACAGAGAAGCAGAGAAGAAACAGAGAAGGTACAGAAAAACAACAGAGAAGCAGAGAAGAAACAGAGAAGGTACAGAAAAACAACAGAGAAGCAGAGAAGAAACAGAGAAGGTACAGAAAAACAACAGAGAAGCAGAGAAGAAACAGAGAAGGTACAGAAAAACAACAGGTGCATTTTGAAGTTTGACAGCCTGGCTGACACAGCATAATTTATCAACCCTGTCCACAGTGGCCTGTCTTTACAGGATATTAGTGTAAGCTGACAAGTAAGAGAGGCATCATGGAGGGTTGTTTGTGGTCACACATGGGTGGGAAAGCCACACCTCCCAGTAGTTTTTGTTGTGTGACTACCAAGGAGGGACCACAAACAAACCACGGAGCCGGGGTGTGTATGAAGCGGTTCAAGGGCCCTTCTCCCTCCAAGGTACCCACACTGTTCCTCCAACACCACAATGAGCTCCCAGGAGAAGGGCGAGGCGGGGTTGTTCTTCTCTCCATGGAGTAACTGAATCCCCCAGTCACAGCCCTCACTGCGGTACCGCCCTCCTAGGACACACAAACCTTTGCCAACCCTCGTGGGGTGTCTTCTCCATGCAACTCCAGTGTCGGGTTGTCCCAGCCTACCCTGTACTAACTCTCAGAGAGATAGATAACACCACGTAATGTTACCCCTCCTCCCCTCTGTCCTTGCTCCCCTTTTCATTTTCCCACAGTGAAAAGAATCTATGGTGCCAGCACTTCTGATGTACACATATTGACTGACCTGGGACAACTAATCCCTGGCAGTTTGCTGCGTGCTACACGACTGGGTCCTGGTTTACCTGATAAAACACTAGCAATAACACCACCTCCTTTCTCTCTGGCAAACACACTCACACAAGCTGGTGTTATAACACGCACGTAG
>NC_036854.1:22013534-22014318 GCF_002910315.2 Salvelinus sp. IW2-2015 | reverse complement strand
ACACACACACACACACACACACACACACACACACACACACACACACACACTGCTTGCTGAGTGTGTGTGAACCTTTGTCCCCATCGGTGAAACCAAAGGCCAGTCACACTCCTTTAATAATTAACCAGCCCTGCTCTCCCACAGCGCTGGGATGAAGGGATGGAAGGATAAAAGATGGATGTCTTGAAAGTGTACCGATGCATACTAAAGAAATACATAGGCCTGTGGAAGTTCAGATACAAACCTATTCTACTCTCCCTAGCCTCTATTTCTGAATGGGAGTGAACCACAAACACTTTTTTAGTGTCCACTAGTCCAGAGCAGCTGAGCAGAGCACTGTGAAAAGGAGATTCAATGGGCTCAAAATTAGCTCTGGGATAGCTGTGTTGAGCCTAGGTGTCCTATAGGTTAAGTGATGCTGACTGAAGTGTTCGTGTATAGGCTGAGAGACCGTTGAGGAGAGTATTGATTTCACCTCAAACACAGAGAGCTGTTTTAAGCAAAGTGCTGTTTGACCCCCAAGGGAGGTGAAAGGTCGGTGTATAAAGGTCAACTTTATTCCTGCTTCATCCCCTGACCCCCTCCCCCAAACAGACATTCCCCAAAAGCTGAACTGAACCCCCCCCCATATAGAATTTTAAAAACCACTGAACAGTGACTGAACAAAACAAATTATGAACCAGGAGAGTGGAGGAAATACATTAGCACAAAAAAATATTGAATATCCGTCTCAGTCAGCGGGTCAGCTTCCAGACGCTAGCAGCTACGTTACCGTCTCAGTCAG
>NC_036854.1:22000933-22012963 GCF_002910315.2 Salvelinus sp. IW2-2015 | reverse complement strand
CAGTTAGTGGTGTGCATCAGTTATATTTCAGATGGGCCCAACATCATTTAATTTTCATGCATTTGAGTAAAATGTAGTTTAAAAAGAGTCACAAAATTGACCTTCTCAATGTTTTACAAAACAAACGACCCATATAACCAACATGATATCCTGATATTTTATTGTTCCTTAAATCAATGAACAATAAAGCTTTGCGTCTTCCAATGGGATTACCACAGTATCATTGACTAATCAGGACCCCCTCTAAGACCGTGAACATTCAATAGAGAATAAATCAGACTAAATATCTAAATCGCTAATAATCATACTCTCTAGATATAAAATGGAAACTATGACACTAGCTTGGCAAAGCTTTTCTGAGATACGAGAGAAAATACACAACAAAAGATCACAGACGAATATGAAAAGGGAGCCGGATCAAGGTGGACACCAAAAGTTGATAACGTTACGTAAGAGATCAAACCAGAGAACAATATGTATACAGACACAGATTGAAGATGAAAGATCGCTGCAGATATCACACGCATGCACAGTGCACAACACACAGAGCTTAATTGTTTATTCTCTACCCGTCTTCCTGGTTGAAGAGTTGACTGAAGGCCATGCCAGTATTTTGGGATGCCTGACCAGGTCAGTGTTAATGGTGGCTGGTGACATTAACACAATAGTGCAGTTGCTGGTGTTTTTCCATCAGCAGGTGATGGCAAGGGTTGATTACAACCAATGTACCCAACGACTCACTGACAACAATGACCTCACGCGCAACACACATTCACGTACGCAGTGTAACAGTATGTGCGACACGCAAGAGTAATAACTGATAATATCGTCATCAGGATAAACTACACTGGTAACTAAAATAGATGTCATGCTTACCTCACCCCAGAAAACCTATTTCGCGACATAACAAATCAATAACATATTGATAAATATGAATGAGACAATAATATCAATATTCTACAATGTAGAACTAGCCTGTGCTCTTGTCTCTCTTGCTCATAATGTGGAAAACACTATGTTACACCTCTCACAAACAGTCTCTCTCTCTCCCTGGCACAGAACCACGCGCTCAGATCACCACCAGCCTATGACATCACCAGCCATGACAACCCACTTCGGAAAGTACATTACTATCACACAATCTTCTATCTTCGTGGGGACTTAATGTATTTCATTAAATGTACTTTTTCCCTAACCATAAACCTACCCCTACCCTTTACTTAATTCTAGCCTAAACTTAAATTGTTAACCTAACCTCTAGCTTAAAATAGCTTTTTCCCCCCATGTTTTAACTATCCTTGTGGGGATTTACAAGGATAGAAGAACCAACCGCACGCGCACACACACACACTGCACTTTGACCCCTGTGCAAAGAGGCAGGCAATAATGGGCCGTAAGAAGACATGACCACTTCTCTGTCTCCACATGTAAACAACTATCTCCTTCACTCCTGATGCTAGTACAGAGGAAGGCAGAGGAGATAATGGAAATCTATTCAAATGAGGTAGAGTCAAAGTAGAGAGATGCAGACTACATACAAACAGACTGGGGATTTAGCCAGTGCCATGATATGTGAAAGGGCTGGACAGGTTTCCACCATGTCATTTAAGACTTGTCATGTCCCGATATTGGTCCAACATGGCGGATGGTTTGCCACCCTTCAGGTCTCACCTGTTCTTGTGCGATGCTGCGCTCATCACCCAGTCTTCATCATCTTCTGCCTCCCTGGGTGCAGGTGTGTGTGTGAGCGGAATGTGTTGTGGAAGTGTGTGTGCAGCTCTGACTGGCTGCGGAAAATGCGTCGGGTCTGTCTAGATAGAGAGGATACACTCAGCCAGCTCAGAGCTCGGGAGAGACCCCCTGGCTTCTCCTTCGATCCTTACGGAAAGACCCGAACTCCTGTCCTCCTCATCCTCACTCTGGGAGACAAAAAAAATACTTTGAAAATAACCAAAAATAGAGGCTGAAATCCAAAGTCCCACATCCAAAGTGGAGCTGTAGAAGGAACAATCTAATCAAAGTCAAGTTCCCTATATGTGATAGTAAAAGGTCATTTGACATGACAGTTCTTCCTGCTGTCTTCTTTCCAGTAGTCCACAGTCTGCTCCCAATCATATCTCAACAAATTCGCTCCATTTCATTCTTCTAATCATGAGCCAACAGATAACTCTCCCTTACTCTCGTCTTTGTGTTTCAAAATCCAGGCGCACTTCCCAAATCCAAAGAGGCAATTAGGCAATCCAACGATCTGGAAAACACTGCTCCTGCTTCCAACACACACACACACACACAACACACACACACACACACAACACACACACACACACACGCCGGTAAGACGAAGGTATTCCTCTGGCGTGTACAGGGCAGGCGAGACTTCTGGTCCGTTTGGTTTAAATCACAACAACAAGCCAACGGTCTCCAGCGGTTTATCAGTGTTTCAGTTTATCTGTGTATACCAGCTGACACTCAGGCCGACAGCCAGCAGACGAAGGGTTATGCAGTTTCAGCATCCTCCAATCCATTCCCAGGTCCCAGGCTGATTTGCTTAAAACACACACACACACACACACACACACTCACAGAGACCTTTTGTCGCACGTCATACGCTGACTCACGCACTCCGCAGAAGTGATGTCACTGCATGGGTTCAGAGATCTGTGTGTAGTCACTCGTTCTTCTTCTTCTCCAGGTCAGGGGGGACAATAAGGTGTGTGTGGCGTCAACACCCCTTTGCATCTTGGCTCTTATATTTACATTCATCAGGCATGGAGAGAGTAGCTCAGGTGGCAGAGAGACGTATCTAAGAACAGTTGCACCGTTGAGGACCTCTTATCTGTTCTACTCCACATGGCCAGAGAGAGAGAGAGAAAGGAGGGAGCGAGACAGAACCGAGGATTCACTCACCTGCTGCCCACACAGACAGAGAGAGAGGGAAAGGGTGACGAAGGCTAGCTTGGCGAACGTCTGGAGTTACTGTGTGAGACGGCAAGGGTCATCCAGACGTTCTGCTCCACTGGTAGTCCTTCTGTGTATGTTACTGTGTGTGTTCTGAAGGGCTGGGACTCTGTGTGTTTGTGGGGTTAGAATTACACCAACCCCAGCCACTCGCTGAAACACGAGAAGGCCCATCCCTCTCTCCTTCTTTCCCTCCCTCGCTCCACTTTGATCTCTGATCTGTGGCCTCCCCTCGCTCGCCGGCATGGCAACCATAGGGGCTGGAGGGAGGGCTCTCCACCTCTCCACTCCTTTCATCCACCGCTCTCCTCTTTCCAGTTCTCTCCCTCCCTCTCTGTCTGTGTTGTCCCTGAGGTCTAGAGTCTAGGGCATGTAGCTCACAGAAACACACAGTCTTACCATCAACAAACAGGTTGAGCAGACAGTGTACACAGTGCCCTAAAGACGCAAACATCAGAGAAGCAGAGAAGAAAACCAAGAGAAGGTACAGAAAAACAACAGAGAAGCAGAGAAGAAACAGAGAAGGTACAGAAAAACAACAGAGAAGCAGAAGAAACAGAGAAGGTACAGAAAACAACAAGAGCAGAGAAACAGAGAAGGTACAAAAAACAACAGGTGCATTTTGAAGTTTGACAGCCTGGCTGACCAGCATAATTTATCAACCCTGTCCACAGTGCCTGTCTTTACAGGATATTAGTGTAAGCTGACAAGTAAGAGAGGCATCATGGAGGGTTTTTTGGTCACACATGGGTGGAAAGCCACACCTCCCAGTAGTTTTTGTTGTGTGACTACCAAGGAGGGACCACAAACAAAACCACGGAGCCGGGGTGTGTATGAAGCGGTTCAAGGGCCCTTCTCCCTCCAAATACCCACACTGTTCCTCCAACCCACAATGAGCTCCCAGGAGAAGGCGAGGCGGGTTGTTCTTCTCTCCATGGAGTAACTGAATCCCCCAGTCACAGCCTCACTGCGTACCCCTCCTAGGACACACAAACCTTTGCCAACCCTCGTGGGGTGTCTTCTCATGCAACTCCAGTGTCGGGTTGTCCCAGCCTACCCTGTACTAACTCTCAGAGAGATAGATAACACCACGTAATGTTACCCTCCTCCCCTCTGTCCTTGCTCCCCTTTTCATTTTCCCACAGTGAAAAGAACTATGGTGCCAGCACTTCTGATGTACACATATTGACTGCTGGGACAACTAATCCCTGGCAGTTGTGCTGCGTGCTACACGACTGGGTCCTGGTTTACCTGAAAAACACTAGCAATACAACCACCTCCTTTCTCTCTGGCAAACACACTCAACACAAGCTGGTGTTATAACACGCACGTAGGACTGCGCGCACACACACACACACACAACACACCACACACACACACACACACACACACACACACACACACACACACACCACACACACACACACACAACACACACACACACACACACACTGCTTGCTGAGTGTGTGTGAACCTTTTCCCCATCGGTGAAACAAAGGCCAGTCACACTCCTTTAATAATTAACACAGCCCTGCTCTCCCACACGCCTGGGATGAAGGGATGGAAGGATAAAAGATGGATGTCTTGAAAGTGTACCGATGCATACTAAAGAAATACATAGGCCTGTGGAAGTTCAGATACAAACCTATTCTACTCTCCCTAGCCTCTATTTCTGAATGGGAGTGAACCACAAACACTTTTTTAGTGTCACTATCCAGAGCAGCTGAGCAGAGCACTGTAAAAGGAGATTCAATGGGCTCAAAATTAGCTCTGGGATAGCTGTGTTGAGCCTAGGTGTCCTATAGGTTAAGGATGCTGACTGAAGTGTTCGTGTATAGGCTGAGAGACCGTTAGGAGAGTATTGATTTCACCTCAAACACAGAGAGCTGTTTTAAGCAAAGTGCTGTTTGACCCCAAGGGAGGTGAAAGGTCGGTGTATAAAAGTCAACTTTATTCCTGCTTCATCCCTGACCCCCTCCCCCAAACAGACATTCCCAAAAGCTGAAAGAACCCCCCCCATATAGAATTTTAAAACCACTGAACAGTGACTGAACAAAACAAATTATGAACCAGGAGAGTGGAGGAAATACATTAGCACAAAAAAATATTGAATATCCGTCTCAGTCAGCGGGTCAGCTTCCAGACGCTAGCAGCTACGTTACCGTCTCAGTCAGCGGGTCAGCTTCCAGACGCTAGCAGCTACGTTACCGTCTCAGTCAGTTCGTCAGCTTCCAGATGCTAGCAGCTATGTTACACTCAGTCAGGGGTCAGCTTCCAGACGCTAGCAGCTACGTTACCGTCTCAGTCAGTCGTCAGCTTCCAGACGCTAGCAGCACGTACCGTCTCAGTCAGTCGTCAGCTTCCAGATGCTAGCAGCTGTTACCATCTCAGTCAGCGGGTCAGCTTCCAGACGCTAGCAGCTACGTTACCGTCTCGTCAGCGGTCAGCTTCCAGACGCTAGCAGCTACGTTACCTCTCATCAGTTCGTCAGCTTCCAGATGCTAGCAGCTATGTTACCATCTCAGTCAGTGGGTCAGCTTCCAGACGCTAGCAGCTACGTTACGTCTCAGTCAGTTCGTCAGCTTCCAGACGCTAGCAGCTACGTTACCGTCTCAGTCAGTTCGTCAGCTTCCAGATGCTAGCACTATGTTACCATCTTCAGTCAGTGGTCAGCTTCCAGATGCTAGCAGCTATGTTACCGTCTCAGTCAGCGGTCAGCTTCCAGACGCTAGCAGCTACGTTACCGTCTCAGTCAGCGGGTCAGCTTCCAGACGCTAGCAGCTACGTTACCGTCTCAGTCAGTTCGTCAGCTTCCAGACGCTAGCAGCTACGTACCGTCTCATCAGTTCGTCAGCTTCCAGATCAAGCTATTTACCATCTCGTCAGTGTCACTTCAGATGCTAGCAGCTATGTACCATCTCAGTCAGCGGGTCAGCTTCCAGATGCTAGCAGCTATGTTACCGTCTCAGTCAGTGGGGCAGTCCAGACGCTAGCAGCTACGTTACCGCTCAGTCAGTTCGTCAGTTCCAGATGCTAGCAGCTATGTTACCATCTCAGTCAGTGGGTCAGCTTCCAGATGCTAGCAGCTATGTTACCGGCTCAGTCAGCGGGTCAGCTCCAGACGCTAGCAGCTACGTTACCGTCTCAGTCAGCGGGTCAGCTTCCAGACGCTAGAAGCTCTCGTTACCGTCTCAGTCAGTTCGTCAGCTTCCAGACGCTAGCAGCTACGTTACCGTCCAGTCAGTTCGTCAGCTTCCGATGCTAGCAGCTTTGACCATTCCAGTCAGTGGGCAGCTTCCAGATGCTAGCAGCTATGTACCATCTCAGTCAGCGGGTCAGCTTCCAGATGCTAGCAGCTATGTACCGTCTCAGTCGATGGGCAGCTTCCAGACGCTAGCAGCTACGTTATAGAGTAGTATCATGTTGGTGGGTCCTGCATGTAAACACATGCACCATCAGGGGGGTGTAATGATGCTTAGAGGAATGCTAGCTGGTGACCCCCAACATGTTGTTGTGAAGCCCTACTCCCTCTCTGGCCCGGTCGGAACATTCCACACATACACACCACAGGGACAGCTGAGGGGTGGAGGGAAGAGGAGAGAAACGGAGGGAAAGGACAGGAACTTTGGCTGGTATAAGTACAGAAACATACTTCTCTTAAACCACACACTCACACCCTGTGGCAGTGAGAAACCATTGGCATGACTCTGGGTAGGTGTCTAGGTGATGAGAGCACCAGGGTCTGATTGCCTGGTAACCAGACATCAGTGGAGAGCGCATGCCATTAATATATGCGACCATTACACAACATACAGTACATGTGTAAATCTTCAGAAAGTCAGCCTACGCCTGCAGTGAAATGACCATGGCTGTGCATTACACAGTGTTGGAGTCAATTCCATTTTAGAAAGTGACTAACTTCTTATTCAGGAATTGAAAAATCAGGTAGTGCCAACAAGGGCTGTGGCGGTCATGACGTTTTGTCAGCCGGTGATTGTCAAGCAAAATATACTATGAGACTGCAGGTCTCACGGTAATTGACCCTTAATTAACATAAACACATTTAGCATCTCCTGGCTTCCAAGCATTAGCCTACAAGCCACTGATGCAGACCTTTGGAACATCTACATTTTAAAAAGTCTAATAAATCCATGTAATATAGCCTACACCATCACAATAAGTCCATTATTTATTTTAGACAGGTCTAAACAAACATGATATGAAGAAAATTTATATTTTAGATGAACAGAACATACTCTGAGTTGTCCTGTTAGGTCCTGATCTGGCTATGCCATATGGCTGTGGGCGACACTAGTTCATTTAGCAGACAAGATTTAGGCCAAACGAAAATCAAAAGCACTAGCCCATGTCAATATACTATCCCTCATAGTACAAAAGTTGACCTATTCTATTCCGTGAGAGAAATAAATATTCAAGCATAGTCTGGGACAGTTATGAAATGCAATAGATCCCAAATTAATACAACCACTAGCATCAAAAAAAAGTTTAAAAGCAATGTGTCGGATGCAACAGATCAGAAATGTTATCTTAAAATGTTGATAAACTATTAGGCTATTCACATAAGCGCAGAAATGCACACACGGCAGTAGGCTATAAGCCTGAATGTTCCAAAATGCAATCAATTAGCAGGAAAACACCATTCTCAAAAGTGACTGCAAATGTGATTATGCATGTATTGCTTTTATTATAAAGGTGCATTTTTATGGTGAAAATGATCTTCCCCAAACTTGAAACTCACACACTGCTTATGTATACCAGTTAAGCTCTACACCTTTTGTAAAGCAGATTAATGTGTTTAATTTTAAGAAGTTATTTGGCCACTTTAGTTATGATACAAACCTGATACAAACCTACTACGATTTGAAAAAGATCGCAAAAAAACAGCATGCACTGTTTCTTGCCTTACTGCATAAGCTGGGCATCATTCACAAGTGATAGGCTAATAATGTCACCCATCAGACTATTCCTTATTTAATGTTGTCTTCACATATACTAAATTATATATGACATAAGTCTGGATTTAGAATGGATCATTATCATGCACCTGTCTCGGGAACAGGGGCAGCGGGAAAAAATACATGTAATCTATGCACTTAAATAGCAAATGGAAGATGCTTTTCCCGTGGTTCATTTTCACGCTAGTCAGGTAGACTATACTCCTGTTTTAAAGAGAAGCAATGTGCTTAATATTAGGAAAGTTGAGAAAAAAATATAGTAGGCCTAGCCTATAGAAAGTTGATGGGATCCTCCTATTTTTAATAGAGGTGTTTTATCACGCTGGTGTTTTATCACGCAATTGCATAGCCTACAGAAATGTTGTGCAACATGAGCTCATGGGCTCTCATGAAGTGTTTGATTAGATTTTTGAATACATTTGCATTGACGTCAGAGTGATTAGAGGGACAATAGAGCGCTGAGTATCAGGCAGTTAGCAAGTTTGGTAGGCTACTAATGACCATCAGCAGCATAAAGGTTAGAGAAGCCTAATTAAAGTGACTAAACTGTCACCTGGAATTTGATTGCCATCATGAATCGTGACCGCCGGTGTGGCGGTAATACGGTCACCGTAACAGCCCTAGTGCCAACCTCCATTCCACAGTAAGTGGAGCTGCACACTGTGCTGGCCACAGAAATAACATTTTAATGAATGCTCTAAATACAGGGGGTTAGGAGACGCCATAAAGGAAGAGTTTTATTAGTCTCCATCCCAAGGGGTTTATAAGTGTGTGTGTGCGTGAGTGTGTTTTCACGTATGTGGTTGAGTGTGTACTATCTAAATTGGGTGGTGGCTTGAAGGCCACATGGAGCACTCTTAATGGTCTAGGAGGAGGTATTGGTATTTTGGTGGTATTTTGATAGAAAGGGTAGAGGCCGGGGACCAGGGTACTACTCCCTCTTTCTCACAGTTTGTATTGGGTTTAGTTATCCGTTTGTATGGAATGATGAAGGGAGGGGAGCATCTGTGACATGAGGGCAACATTAACAATTTTAATGAACACATTTCTCTCTTCTGTAATTTCTCTCCCTCCATCCCTGCCCCCCCCTCTCCCTCCACCCATCCAACCCTGACCCCCAATCTCTCTCTCCCTCAATCCAGAGTTGGCCAGAACCTGTCTAATCAAGACTATCACATTTCTATAAAACCGAAAAGCGTCCAGCTCTTTAAAACACAACAAGGACAACACAGCTTTAACAGGAGAAAATCAGAGCGTCATGGAAAATAGTAGACAGTATAGACTGGAGAATGGGAAGGCCTTAAAGGAAATGAGACTGCAGTATTGGAGGAAGAAGAGGAACTCAAGAGAGAAAAAGATTGAGAAGCGAGAGGAGTGAGAATAAGGCGAGGTGGAAAATCCTCTCATCTCTCCTGGACAAGCATGACAAAACCATCTTCAACAGCAGCCTAACAGACTGACCCCCATGACCTCTGACCTTCCTTCTGAATATGAGTACTAACCTTAACTTTCACCACAGGAGGCTCCCCCCCCCCCCTTCCTCTGTATCTGCCACCCCCCCATCTCTCCTTCCGTCTTTCTACTTGCTTTCTCCTTCCCTCCATTTCTCAACATATCTATCCCCCACTCCTTGCCCTTGGAGAGCAGGTGTAAGCCAAAGCAGGTTCCTGTAGAATGCAGTGAGGTCAGCATGTTGTATTACAGGGGACAGGAGTAGAGCTATACACATGGTGAAGAGAGACAGAGAGAGTCACATGTATCCTCGTATTCATCCTCTGCTGTGTCAAATGTGTCACTACTCCACACGCGTCCATTGACAGATCCTGGATCTGCTGTGACAGCTCTGCCACGTCTCAACTGAACAAGGCTCATAACCCTCTAGGTCTATCATCTAGTTATCTGGTATGCAAGTCATTATATATAAACTCAGCAAAAAAAGAAAAGTCCCTTTTTCAGGACCCTGTCTTTCAAACATAATTCATAAAAATCAAAATAACTTCACAGATCTTCATTGTAAATGGTTTAAACACTGTTTCCCATGCTTGTTCAATGAACCATAAACAATTAATGAACATGCACATGTGGAACGGTTGTTAAGACACCAACAGCTTACAGACGGTAGGCAATTAAGGTCACAGTTATGAAAAATTAGGACACTAAAGAGGCCTTTCTACTGACTCTGAAAAACACCAAAAGAAAGATGCCCAGGGTCCCTGCTCATCTGCGTGAACGTGCCTTAGGCATGCTGCAAGGAGGCATGAGGACTTCAGATGTGGCCAGGGCAATAAATTGCAATGTCCGTACTGTGAGATGCCTAAGACAGCGCTACAGGGAGACAGGACGGACAGCTGATCGTCCTCGCAGTGGCACACCACGTGTAACAACACCTACACAGGATCGGTACATCTGAATATCACACCTTCGGGACAGGTACAGGATGGCAACAACAACTACCCGAGTTACACCAGGAACGCACAATCACTCCATCAGTGCTCAGACTCTCAGCCTATTGCGGACAGAGGTTGGACTGAGGGCTTGGAGGCCTGTTGTAAGGCAGGTCCTCACCAGACATCACCGACAACAACATCGCCTATGGGCACACACCCACTGTCGCTGGACCAGACAGGACTGGCAAAGGGTGCTCTTCACTGACGAGTCACGGTTTTGTCTCACCAGGGGCGATGGTCGGATTCACGTTTATCGTCAAAGGAATGAGCGTTACACCGAGGCCTGTACTCTGGAGCGGGATCGATTTGGAGGTGGAGGGTCCGTCATGGTGTGGGGCGGTGTGTCACAGCATCATCAGACTGAGTTTGTTGTCATTGCAGGCAATCTCAACGCTGTGCTTTACAGGGAAGACATCCTCCTCCCTCATGTGGTACCCTTCCTGCAGGCTCATCCTGACATGACCCTCCAGAATGACAATGCCACCAGCCATACTGCTCGTTCTGTGCATGATTTCCTGCAAGACAGGAATGTCAGTGTTCCGTCATGGCCAGCGAAGAGCCCGGATCTCAATCCCATTGAGCACGTCTGGGACCTGTTGGATCGGAGGGTGAGGGCTAGGGCCATTCCCCCCAGAAAGGTCCGGGAACTGGTGCAGTCCATGAGGAGGAGATGCACTGCAGTACTTAATGCAGCTGGTGGCCACACCAGATACTGACTGTTACTTTTGATTTTGACCCCCTCTTTGTTAAGGGACACATTATTCCAGTTCCGTTAGTCACATGTCTGTGGAACTTGTTCAGTTTATGTCGCAGTTGTTGAATCTTGTTATGTTCATACAAATACTTGAGATGAAAATAAWTGTAGTTGACAGTGAGAGGACGTTTCTTTTTTGCTGAGATATACATATATATATATGCCTGTATAAAACCCAGATTGGCATGTGGACACACCCAGTAAAACCAGTTCTACATAAAATGCTACATAAAAGCCAGGTTGGTTGGTTATACAGTAGTGTAAAAAATTTAAAAAACTCAATCTCACGCACCCAAGAAAACCTTTATGGATCACGTGTTTTTAACAGCCTGGGAGAGGTAGAATACTGGACATGATACTAAACACCTCACAGAATCCCGCTCTCGCTCCCTCCTTCCATCCCTCGACTATGCTGTTAAACCCCATCTCATTAGAAAGGTGGGAGCCGAGGTAAAACCCCATCTCATTATAAAGGTGGGAGCCGAGGTAAAACCCCCATCTCATTATAAAGGTGGGAGCCGAGGTAAAACCCCATCTCATTAGAAAGGTGGGAGCCGAGGTAAAACCCCCATCTCATTATAAAAGGTGGGAGCCAAGGTAAAACCCCATCTCATTAGAAAGGTGGGAGCCGAGGTAAAACCCCATCTCATTAGAAAGGTGGGAGCCGAGGTAAAACCCCCATCTCATTATAAAAGGTGGGAGCCGAGGTAAAACCCCATCTCATTAAAGAGAGAGATAAAACCCCATCTCATTAGAAAGTGGAAGCCGAGGTAAAACCCCATCTCATTAAAAGGTGGGAGCCCGAGGTAAAACCCCATCTCATTATAAAGGTGGGAGCGAGGTAAAACCATCTCATTAGAAAGGTGGAGCCGAGGTAAAAACCCCATCTCATTAT
>NC_036854.1:21996485-21999768 GCF_002910315.2 Salvelinus sp. IW2-2015 | reverse complement strand
AAAAGGTAGGAGCCGAGGTAAAACCCCATCTCATTATAAAGGTGGGAGCCGAGGTAAAACCCCATCTCATTAGAAAGGTGGGAGCCGAGGTAAAACCCCATCTCATTATAAAGGTGGGAGCCGAGGTCATTTAAGTGTTCTGTCAAAGATGAATATGAATACCATGAATATTAAGATTCACAGATTATGATTCTTCTCACTGTAGCACTGTTCAATGTTAACACAAGTACTACTCCAGCTAAAATGTCTTCCCACTTCTGTTCTGAGTACCGCATTTCTTACTGAACACCTAACAACAAAACATGGAGAGATCAAAACATTTTTAACCCCCCCTTCCTTTTAGCATTGTATCCACTGAAAGAATGTAGACCATTTCACATTGGCCTATAAGTCGTTCTGTTTGCTAAGTGAACAAAGGTTAATGTAATTCACAAGACAGATCGCCCTTCCAGGTGACAGAAATGTGACAGCTGGGGTCAGACTGTCACCAGTGTGTATGCGTGTCTGTGTGCACATATGTGTGGGGGTCGTCACTTCAGCGGACTCCCATGTGGCTTTGCGGCGCTGCAATGTGTCATCCATGCTGACAGCATTACCCAGGGGGCTATGGGGGTGGGCGTGACAGACAGGTGATTGACAGGTTGGGGGCAGAGGAGCCACTCAGTGAATTAGCAGTCCCCATAGGGTCCCGTAGGTCCCCACAAACCATAAGGGACCTAATCTGGTCACATTGATGCACTCAAACTGCCACCAACCGTGAGATGTTGGGGGTTGGGTGAGTTTGAAAGGTGTAGCAATGTTTACCAGACCATTTACTAAAGTGGYGTGAGAGTGGACACTGCACAGAGAGACAGATGCATATTAAAGATGCTTTACTGTACAGGTAAGTTAAAAATGGACACCTTCTTAAGGAGGGAAAGAGGGAAGAGAGCAGACAAACAGAGCATGAGAAAAAGGGTAAATGGGATAACACAAATAATTAACAGGTCATCTCCGGATCTCCATTTATTAGAAGGGCTGCCTAGCAACCCCAGACCTCCAGAGAGCAGGGCAGAACAGGGCCAAGCAGGATGATGTAGCCCAGCAACGGCCCTCTGGTGGCAGGGAAGAGAGTCATTGTGGTAGTGGCTCCTGGATCCTCTGGGGCCTCCAGCTGTGTAGGCCTGACTGCTCTACTGCTCTCAGCAATAAATGTTAAAAATTCCGGGCCAGTTACTAGGAGAGACATAAATACATACATTACMGAATGCATTCAATGAGAGAGGGTTGTAGGTCATTGAGAAACCTTTTGAAACACAGGAGAATATCCAATAAAACAATCCATTCAGTCACAAACTACAAAACCTTCAGGTAATTAAAATCTCAAATGTAAAGATCTTGAACAGGCCACACAACCCACAATAAAACAAGAAAAGCACAGCTATGTGGGGAACAACCTCCCCCAAATCTCCATAAACAAAAAGTCTAATTGACTCACAGTGAAACTGTAATGGATCTTATGTACCACAGGGGAGCGCCATATAACAGCCAATGAGAGTCTCTTGTCTGTTCAGCAGGTTGTCTCTGATAACTCTGGGTCATTACCACATGTTGAAATGGGCCGGAAAGAAGGCTGTTTGTCTCCCTGCTATCACACTACAGTCAATAAACAAAGCCATTCATTTACCAGGCCGCCGAACAAACAAGCCACACAGACTGGTTTAGAAATAAACGGCTAAATCAGATTAAAATCGATCTAATTAGATAGGCAGTGACTGTGGAACCCTACCAGAGCTGGCTGACTGTACAGCCAGAGGGGTTGTTACAGCTGAGCCTCAGTAAAAAAGAAAATGCTGTCAACTTGAGGATTCATGAAAGTTAACACTCCAATCCCCTCCATTCCTCTGTCCACGTGCTTCAAGTCTGTTATTGCATAGTAAAGCTGTGTGTGTGTGTGTGTGTGTGTGTGTGTGTGTCTTAATACCGTTATTCCATACAAAAGCTGGGAGCTTAGCTAAGAGAGCCTTTCTGTGGAGTCACAGACGGCGCCTCTTCTGTGTGTGTGTGTGTGTGTGTGTGTGTGTGTGTGTGTGTGTGTGTGTGTGTGTGTGTGTGTGTTGAGTCTCAGATGGCGCCTCTTCTGGGAAGCAGCTTAACTAAAGAGACAAAGGAAAGGTGAAGCAGGTGTTGACCCCTGACCTTTCTCTCCTGACCCCAGGCAGCAGTGCTTCCTAATCCCAAACCGCAAGTAAGGCTTTATCAGTGTGTGTGTGTGTGTGATTCCAGAGGATGTTGTCATTAGTGACAGCAGAGAAAATGCATTTAAAAAACAACCAGACAGCCTTTCTAGCACATACACACAATACTTTAATACTCACCAACTTACATGTGTAAATAGGGACTAGGCCTGCATGTGTGTATGTGTGTGTCTATGTGTGTGTAAGCATTTGTGTGGGTACCTGTGCATACGAACGTATGACTGAGTGTGTGTAGCATCTGAGTGCAGTCACATGGAGGAGAACTCCTCCCTCGCTCTGCTGTAGACGTATACGATGAGGAGTTTGTCCCTTTCTAGCAATACAACAATACTTTAATACTCACCAACTACATGTGTAATAGGGACTAGGCCTGCATGGTGTGTATGTGTGTGTCTATGTGTGTGGTAAGCATTTGTGTGGGTACTGTGCATACGAACGTATGACTGAGTGGTGTGTAGCATCTGAGTGCAGTCACAGGAGGATGAACTCTCCTCTCGCTCTGCTGTAGACGTATACGATGAGAGTTTGTCCCTGAATGAGGACAAACGGGGAGGAGAACCTCCTCGCTCTGCTGTAGACGTAAGATGAGAGTTGTCTTCTGAATGAGGACAAACAGGGGGGAGAACTCCTCCCTCGCTCTGCTGTAGACGTATACGATGAGGAGTTTGTCCTTCTGAATGAGGACAAACAGAAGGGGAAGAATCCTCCCGCTCTGCTGAGACGTATACGATGAGGAGTTTTGTCCTTCTGAATGAAGACAAACAGGGAGGAGAACTCCTCCCTCGCTCTGCTGTAGACGTATACGATGAGGAGTTTGTCCGTCTGAATGAGGACAAACAGGAGGAGAGAACTCCTCCCTCGTCTGCTGTAGACGTATACGAGAGGAGTTTGCCTCTGAATGAGGACAAACAGGGGGAGGAAACCTCCCTCGCTCTGCTGTAGACGTATACATGAGGAGTTGTCCTTCTGAATGAGACAAACAGGAGGAAGAACTCCTCCCTTGCTCTGCTGTAGACGTATACGATGAGGAGTTTGTCCGTCTGAAC
>NC_036854.1:21960766-21996460 GCF_002910315.2 Salvelinus sp. IW2-2015 | reverse complement strand
TCTGAATGAGGACAAACAGGGGGAGGAGAACTCCTCCCTCGCTCTGCTGTAGACGTATACGATGAGGAGTTTGTCCGTCTGAATGAGAACAAACAGGGGGAGGAGAACGGATAGATTGAGATATTGTACAGTGGTGTAAAAGAGAAAGAAAGAACAGATTGATACTACAGGGGGAGGAGAGAGAAAGGAGGAGAAACCGTGCAAGACAAATGAGCAGCAGTAATCAGAGGAGGGCTTTGAAACAATCTGCATACGTGCACAGTTGCACACACACATGAACACACGCACAAACACGCACGCGCACTGGAGGCTGGGGCCCAGGGGGAGAGGGTGTGGTCCCCTCAGTAAATTCCTGATCAGTCACGCTCGAGAGGAACCAGTCAAAAAAGACTTGGGGTGGCTGAAAAGAGTCAGGTTGCAGACTTTCAGCTCCACAATGCTTTACACTGGACTGACCCTGAAGCCTGTAGGACAACACCAGCATTAACCCCTTACAGGTAGTCTTAGCCTAGACAACATTAACTAAGAGTGTGTAACTTCGTCCTGTTACCTGTTCAACAGGGTGCCTGCCCGGCAGAAGAGATTAGGGATCATGGGACTGAAAGTCACTATTCTCCACTGACCAAGATCCATTTGGATCAGAACAGTGTCTTGCTTCAACAAAGGTAACCTATCATGAGGGCTGTGACGATCATGGAATCTTGGTTATTGGTGAGCCAAAAGGAAGGGCAGCAACATAAAATGATATAATTTATCATATCGTCTTTTTTTCTAAAAACTGTTAGGACGGTTATTGTATTTTAATGACAGTCTTCATGCATAACCGTTGGTTGCATGGTTTTATGTCAATTGTGCCAGCCCTACCTATCATATTGGAACAGTTCAGTGCTCAGGTCTTTGTATTTTACTCTTCCACAGTAATCCTTAAAATGTTGACATTAGTACTAATCACACAGTACCCAGCCCAGGTCACTGTGCTCATAGACAGCAGGTGAGTCAGTGTAGCAGCTCCCCGTTACGCCCATCAGCCACAGCATCAGGCCGAGGACCAGGGAGTCATGCATTTAGGTGAATCACAGTGTCCTCTACATAGCTGAAATATTGCTGCACAAGTGTCAGTGTTCAGCTGTGTTTGGTACATAAAAACCTGTTTGTTTCCCATTGGTAGTCAACAGTAGCCGAGTCCCATGCTGTGTTTGGGTGTTTTACACCTGCAACATCAGCAGTTCCACTGACAACCACCATAGGGGGAGCTTAACACACACACACACACACACACACACACACACACACACACACACACACACACACACACACACACACACACACACACACACACACACACAACAAAAACCATGACTTTAGCCTCTGGAAAAGTTTCCATGTTTTGCTTGTGTGGTGGTTTTATGCTGTGCCACTTTCCTTCTGTCGAGCTGGAAAACACAGAGCTAAGATTCCTCAACAAACCTAAACTGCTGACAAAAACACAGAGAGCAGGTTAGTCCACTCCACATCCCATCTCCATGGTGTTCTGTACACATACAACCGAACCTTGTCTAAATACACTGAGACCAAATATTCTCTTTTGTCTTTTCGTGCCACATATGAAGTGCTTTGGGCGTGTGTATTCGTGTGGTTGTGTCACTGTAAAAAATACAGATTATAAACGATGCAGCATTGGTTTGGGATTAACATACTAAGGAGCCAGTTGCCCAGAGGGCCGGTCTTCGGAATCTTGAGGAGAATGAGTCTGGCAAAGAAGCACGGTTCCGTACATTTGTTGACAGTCCTCTGGAGAGTTTACAGGTGCTGCAGTCTGCCCAACCGGCTCTGACGGGAGGTGTGAGTCTGTGGTGCAGTGAATGCAGAGCTTTGTGGAATGCTTTGAGAGATCCAGAGACACAAAAAGAGAGATATTGATTCTCTCTCTTTTCTGGTATTGTGCAGTCAGTGTGTGTCGCTATGAGGTGCAAGTAGCAAAAGTCTCTAGCAATCATAAAACCCCTAGCTGTGAGAAACAAGTAGCAGTACCTCTAGCCTGCCCAACCCCTCTGGCCTGTGAAATACATGAGACTATGTGAAGAGGGGAGAGGGTTGGGATGGGGATAGTTAGTTCCCCCAGAAACACACTCTCCCTCTTCCCCACACGACCAGCACTCAGCCTGCACATCAACACTGAGTTGGAGAGAGAGAGAGAGAGAGTGTTCTGTATGCTGATTGAGCAGACGTTGGTCGGCAGGCCTAGCCATTACCGTGACAAATGGGATGCTGACTTGGGGCTGGCGCTCTGCCTCTACAGCTGTGTGCTGTCTGCTCTGAACACAGCGAGACAGACACACATTACCGTGACATGGGATGCTGACTTGGGGCTGGCGCTCTGCCCTCTAAGCTGTGTGCTGTCTGCTCTGAACACACAGACAGACAACATTACCGTGACAATGGGATGCTGACTTGGGCTGGCGCTCTGCCCTCTACAGCTGTGTGCGTCTGTCTTCTGAACACACAGACAGACACACATTACCGTGACAATGGGATGCTGACTTGGGGCTGGCGCTCTGCCCTCTACAGCTGTGTGCTGTCTGCTCTGAACACACAGACAGACACACATTACCGTGACAAATGGGATGCTGACTTGGGGCTGGCGCTCTGCCCCTCTACAGCTGTGTGCTGTCTGCTCTGAACACACAGACAGACACACATTACCGTTCATACGGCAGGCTCTTCCGTTGCATAGTGCTCATCCCTCTCAGCCACACTCACACCAACAATCCTACAGCAGATATCCCCAACACAGGAGACACTACACCAGTGGTTTTCAACCTGTGGTCCGACGGGTATGCAGGAGTTACGCAATTTTTGTATTATTATTATTTATCTTTATTTATTTTCAAAATTATTAAAATCTTCAAAAATAATAACATTTGGGAGTATTAATGGTATTATAATCAATTTTACATTACTTTCACACATGCTAATTGTTTAAATCAATATATATTATTAATCCTTTAATCTGTTACACTCACTGATAAGATTGACTAAATTTGACTGCCAAGATATTTCATGTTAAACATTTCCGCTTCTCCATGAATGGTGGTCCTTGGAACGGAAAAGGTTGGTAACCGCTGTACACACCTATACAAACCTCCCCAACTAAACTGTACAGAGAAAGCCAAATCTCCATAAGCCACTGACACAGGATTACACCTGCCTTAAGCAGACTCTAGAACAGCAAAATAAACTACATTATGAACCATTACATTACATGGAGTTATTTAAAACTGAATCCAGATCAGTGGTATCCCAGTCAGAGCCAGCCTGGATTCTACAGATAAGGAGAGGTTTTCAGGCAGATTATAGGGAAGCCTTGTATGTAATGTGGAGCAGAACACACATACACTGCATAGTGAACAGACTGTGCACTCCAACAAAGGGTGTAAGACACACACAGTAGTAAACATACACAGCGTGGCACAGAGATTCCAATCCGTTTTATTATTATATGGGCTAGCATACACAAGTCTGTGACACACACACAACACACACACACACACACACACACACACACACACACACACACACACACACACACACACACACACACACACACACACACAACACACACACACACACACACACACACACGGGGATGATCTAAAATAGACACCCCATAGAATCCTCCCACAAGCTGTCAGAAGTTTGAGCTGAGTTTCCATCTGGCCACCCTCCATCTCTCCCTCTTTTTCCCTGTCTTTCTCTTTCTCTCCACATTCCTTCCCCTCACTTTCACCCAGACCAGAACTCTCTCGTCTTCCTCTTCTCCAGTCACTCTCTCCTCAATCAGTTCTAACTTCACTCCTTTTCCTCTGCCTCCAATGTTCTATCCCTCTGTTTTCCTCTAACTGCTTCTCTCCCTCTCCCCTTTTCATCAAGTCTCTCCCCTCCCTCTCTTTCTCTCCTCTCCCCTTTTTCACCAAGTCTCTCCCCTCCCTCCCTCTCTTTCTCTCCCTCTCCCCTTTCACCAAGTCTCCTCCCCTCCCTCTCTTTCTCCCCCTCTCCCTTTTCACCAAGTCTCTCCCATCCCTCTCTTTCTCTCCCTCTCCCCTTTTCACCAAGTCTCTCCCCTCCCTCTCTTTCTCTCAAACACAGTGTTTCTTTGTGTCCATGTAGAGGGGGAGTTGGACAAACTCTCGTCCCACCTCAGACAGAAAGCCAAAGGCCACTGCCCCACCCACTATGAAATGAGCCTCTTGAGACTGGCTGTGTCTGTGTGTCAGTGTGTGTTCGTGTGTGTCAGTGTGTGTGTGTAGGCCTGTGCATGTGTCTGGACACTTTTATCCCAATCAAATCATCACATTGTACAGTAGCCAAACCAACTGGTGTCTGTTACATATTATCCCACCCCACACCTTTGCCCATTGGTTTGTTGGTCCTGTTCTGTGTGCATAACCTCTGTGTGCATATTTAGACCACAAATAGCTGTGTGTACTGTATTACCACACCAGAACTGAAACAGTAACATTTCAAAACCTTTTGTGCTCACATCATTATGTTGAACAGTCCTTTGTGACTTAGAATGTCCAACTCTTACAGCCTTTTGTGATGCCATCAACTCAAATGCTGTGAATTGTTAAATGACAAAGGACTGCTAGGCTAGTTTCAGTCAGAACTATGGCACAGTGCTTGAAGAGCTGTGAAAAGCCCTATTCAAAAGTTACTCTCTTCCTTGTTTATGAGGATTTATGAGGTGATTATAAATGAGGGATAACTGCTGCTGGTCTGGACACACAGGAGAGGAATGTCTGTCTGTGCCTCTGAACACAACATAGCAGCACATTCCAACCTAAAGCCCTCTCAGGGACTGATAAGGAATAGGTTAAGACAACCAGATGTATACAATATGCCATTCAAAGTCAACGCCCTAGTATTGAGAAAGAGCTGTAGATTTCCTTTTCCCAAGGAGATGTAGAATGAGAGAAACTCCGTGTCGAGTCACCGCAAAAAAAAAAAATTCTCCAATTCAAATCCTAAACCTCAGTCCCATATATAATTGCACATCACAAAAGTACATGCCAAACATAGTACACGATCCACATACAATGCCTTCGAAAGTATTCAGACCTCTCAACTTTATCCACATTTTGTTACGTTATAGCCTTATTCTAAAATGGATTAAACACTTTTTTCCTAAGCAATCTACACACAATATCCCATAAAGACAAATCGAAAACAGGTTTTTAGAATTTTTTGCAAATGTATAAAAAAAAAAAAACAGAAATACCTTATTTACATAAGTATGCAGACCCTTTGCTATGAAACTCGAAATTGAGCTCAGGTGCATCCTGTTTCCATTGATCATCCTTGAGATGTTTCTACAACTTGATTTGGAGTCCACCTGTGGTAAATTATATTGATTGGACATGATTTGGAAAGGCACACACCTGTCTATATTAGGTCCCACAGTTGACTGTGCATGTCAGAGCAAAAACCAAGCCATGAGGTCGAAGGAATTTTCCGTAGAGCTCCGAGACAGGATTGTGTCGAGGCACAGATCTGGGGAAGGGTACCAAAATATTTCTGGAGCATTGAAGGTCCCCAAGAACACAGTGGCCTCCATCATAGTTAAATGGAAGAAGTTTCGAACCACCAAGACTCTTCCTAGAGCTGGCCAAACTGAGCAATCAGGGGAGAAGGGCCTTGGTCAGGGAGGTGACCAAGAACCCCGTGGTCACTGACAGAGCTCCAGAGTTCCTCTGTTGAGATGGGAGAACCTTCCAGAAAGACATCCATCTCTTCAGCACTCCAGGCACATGACATCCCGCTTGGAGTTTACCAAAAGGACTCTCAGACCATGAGAAGCAATATTCTCTGGTCTGATGAAACCAAGATTGAACTCTTTGGCCTGAATGCCAAAGAGTCCGAGCTCTGGCTCGTCTGGAGGAAACCTGGCACCATCCCTACAATGAAGCATGGTGGTGGCAGCATCATGCTGTGGGATGTTTTTCAGCGGCAGAGAGTGGGAGACTAGTCAGGATCGAGGCAAAGATGAACGGAGCAAAGTACTGAGAGATCCTGGATGAAAACCTGCTCCAGAGCGCTCAGGACCTCAGACTGGGGTGAAGGTTCACCTTCCAAAAGGACAACGAGCCTAAGCACACAGCCAAGACAGGAGTGGCTTCCTTGAGTGGCCCAGCCAGAGCTCGGACTTGAACGCCGATATTTAGTCTTAAATAAATAATGAAACATGCTCAATTTGGTTTAAATAATGCAAAAACAAAGTCTTGGAGAAGAAAGTAAAAGTGCAATATGTGCCATGTAAAAAAAGCTAACGTTTAAGTTCCTTGCTCTGAACAATATTCCCAGTTCTTCAGTATTCCCAGTTAAGAAGTTTTAGGTTGTAGTTATTATAGGAATTATGACGCGTTGACTATTTCTCTCTATACCATTTGTATTTCATATACCTTTGACTATTGGATGTTCTAATAGGCACTTTAGTATTGCCAGCCTAATCTCAGGAGTTGATTGGCGTGAAGTCATAAACAGAGCTGTGAATCAAGCATTGCTAAGAGCTGCTGGCAAACACAGTAAAGTTTGAATGAATGCTTACGAGCATGCTGCCGCCTACCACCGCTCAGTCAGACTGCTCTATCAAATATCAAATTATAGACTTAATTATAATATAATAAATACAGAAATACGAGCCTTTCTCATTAATATGGTCAAATCCGGAAACTATAATTTCGAAAACAAAATGTTTATTCTTTCAGTGAAATACGGAACCGTTCCGTATTTTATCGAACGGGTGGCAACCCTAAATCTAAATATTGCTGTTAGATTGCACAACCTTCAATGGTATGTCATAATTATGAAAAATTCTGGCAAATTAGTTCGCAAAGAGCCAGGTGGCCCAAACTGTTGCATACACCCTGACTCTGCGTGCAATAAACACAAGAGAACTGACACAATTTCCCTAGTTAATATTGCCTGCTAACATGAATTTCTTTTAACTAAATATGCAGGTAAAAAAAGATATACTTCTATGTATTGATTTTAAGAAAGGCATTGATGTTTATGGTTAGGGACATGGGTTGGCGCCCCCCCTTGGGTTGTGCCGTGGCGGAGATCTTTGTGGGCTATACTCGGCCTTGTCTCAGGATGGTAAGTTGGTGGTTGAAGGTATCCCTCTAGTGGTGTGGGGGCTGTGCTTTGGCAAAGTGGGTGGGGTTATATCCTTCCTGTTTAACCCTGTCCGGGGGTATCATCGGATGAGGCCACAGTGTCTCTTGACCCCTCCTGTCTCAGCCTCCAGTATTTATGCTGCAGTAGTTTATGTGTCGGGGGGCTAGGGTCAGTTTGTTATATCTGGAATACTTCTCCTGTCTTATCCGGTGTCCTGTGTGAATTTAAGTACGCTCTCTCTTTCTTTCTCTCTCTCGGAGGACCTGAGCCCTAGGACCATGCCTCAGGACTACCTGGCATGATGACTCCTTGCTGTCCCCAGTCCACCTGGCCGTGCTGCTGCTCCAGTTTCAACTGTTCTGCCTGCAGCTATGGTACCCTGACCTGTTCACCAGACGTGCTACCTGTCCCAGACCTGCTGTTTTCAACTCTCTAGAGACAGCAGGAGCGGTAGAGATACTCTCAATGATCGGCTATGAAAAGCCAACTGACATTTACTCCTGAGGTGCTGACTTGCTGCACCCTCGACAACTACTGTGATTATTATTATTTGACCATGCTGGTCATTTATGAACATTTGAACATCTTGGCCATGTTCTGTTATAATCTCCACCCGGCACAGCCAGAAGAGAACTGGCCACCCCTCATAGCCTGGTTCCTCTCTAGGTTTCTTCCTAGGTTTTGGCCTTTCTAGGGAGTTTTTCCTAGCCACCGTGCTTCTACACCTGCATTGCTTGCTATTTGGGGTTTTAGGCTGGGTTTCTGTACAGCACTTTGAGATATCAGCTGATGTAAGAAGGGCTATATAAATACATTTGATTTKATTCGTGCAACGATTGCGCTTTTGTTAAATCATCACCCGTTTGGCGAAGTAGGCTGTGATTCGATGATAAATTAACAGGCACCGCACTGATTATATGCAACGCAGGACAAGCTAGTTAACCTAGTAATATAATCAACCATGTGTAGTTAACTAGTGATTATGTGAAGATTGATTGTTTTTTATAAGATAAGTTCAATGCTAGCTAGCAACTTACCTTGGCTCCTTGCTGCACTCGCATAACAGGTGGTCAGCCTGCCACGCAGTTTCCTCGTGGAATGCAATGTAATCGGCCATAATCGGCGTCTAAAAATGCCGATTACTGATTGTTATGAAAATTTGAAATCGGCCCCAATTAAAATCGTCCATACCGATTAAATCGGTCGACCTCTAACTCTGGAGAGACCTGAAAACAGCTGTGCAGCAACGCTTCCCATCCAACCCGAAAGACCTTGAGAGGATCTGCAGACAGGAATGGAAGAAACTCCCCAAATACAGGTGTACCAAGCTTGTAGGGTCATACCCAAGAAGACCCGAGGCTGTAAATTGCTGCCAAAGGTGCTGAGTAAAGGGTCTGAATACTTACGTAAATGTCATATCAGTTTATATTTTTTGATACATTTGGAAACATTTCTAAAAACCTGTTTAGCTTTGTCATTATGAGGTAGCTGTCACGTTCCTGACCTGTTTTCTGTTGTTTTGTATGTGTTTAGTCGGTCAGGGCGTGAGTTAGGGTGGGCATTCTATGTTATGTGTAGCTATGTTGGGTTACCTGATATGGTTCTCAATTAGAGGCAGGTGGTTTACGTTTCCTCTGATTGAGAACCATATTAAGGTAGGTTGTTTCACATTGTTTGTTGTGGGTGGTTGTCTCCTGTGTCTGTGTTTGTCGCGCCACACGGGACTGTTTCGGTTTGTTTGTAGTCTGTACCTGTTCGTGTGTTCTTCGTTGTATGTAAGTTCTCATGTCCAGGTCTGTCTACGTCGTTTTGTTATTTTGTTAATTATCAAGTGTAGTTCGTTTTTCGTCTTGTTTAATAAATTCATTATGTCAAACTACCACGCTGCATATTGGTCCTCTGATCCTTCTCGCCTCTCCTCGTCTGAGGAGGAGGACGAAGTAGACGTTCGTTACAGTAGCGTGTGTAGATTGGTGAGAAAACATTTTTTAAATCAATTTTACAGTAAGGCTATAATGTAACAAAATGTGGAAAAAGTCAAGGGCTCTGAATACTTTCCGAATGCACTGCACAATAACAATGTCATTGAAGTCCATACAGCAATACGTCTCCTTTGCATAGAGTCTATCAGATGGCTGTTGATTGTGGCCTGTGGAATGTTGTCCCAATCCTCTTCAATGGCTGTGCGAGGTTGCTGGATATTGGCGGGAACTGGAACACGCTGTCATTCATGTCGATCCAGAGCATCCCAAACATTCCCAATGGGTGACATGTCTGGTGAGTATGCAGGCCATGGAAGAACTAGGACATTTTCAGCTTACAGGAATTGTGTACAGATCCTTGTGACATGGAGACGTGCATTATCAAGCTGAAACATGAGGTGATGGTGGCGGATGAATGGCACGACAATCGGCCTCAGGATCTCATCACGGTATGGCTGTGCATTCAGATTAATATCAACAAATGCAATTGTGTTTGTTATCCTTAGCTTATGCCTGCCATACCATAACCCCACCGCCACCATGGGGCACTGCTCGCCCACACAACGCCATACACGTCTGCCATCTGCCCGGTACAGTTGAATCCGGSATTCATCCGTGAAGAACACACTTCTCCAGCGTGCCAGTGGCCATCGAAGGTGAGCATTTGCCCACTGAACTAGGTACAATGTCGAACTTCAGTCAGGTAAAGGCCCTGGTGAGGACTACGAGCATGCAGATGAGCTGAGACGGTTTCTGACAGTTTGTGCAGAAATTCCTCGGTTGTGCAAACCCACAGCTTCATCAGCGGTGGCTGGTCTCAGACGATCCTGCAGGTGAAGAAGCCAGATGTGGAGGTCCTGGGCTGGCGTGGTTGCACATGGTCTGCGGTTGTGAGCCGGTTGAAACATACTGCCAAATTCTCTAAAATGACATTGGAGTCGGCTTATGGTAGAGAAATGAACATTTCATTATTTGGCAAGAGCTCTGGTGGACATTCCTGCAGTCAGCATTCCAATTGCACACTCCCTCAAAACTTGAGACATCTGAGGCTTTATGCTGTGACAAAACTGTGCATTTTAGAGTGGTCTTTTATTGTCCCCAGCACAAGATGCACCTGTGTAATGATCATGCGTTTTAATCCGCTTCTTTATAATCCATCCACCTGACAGGTGTGGCATATTTTGGCACAGGCAAAATGCTCACTAACAAGGATGTAAATAAATTTGTGCACAGCATTTCAGAGAAATAAGCTTTTTGTGCGTATGGAAACATGGGACYAACACTTTACATTTTGCGTTATATTTTTGTTCAGTGTAGCTTGAATTATTGAACAAGTCAAGCTTGTGAGCAGTGAGAGGATTGTTGTTGCGTCACCAGACTGTCTGAGGGATGTTACTCAACCATCACCTGGTTTGTTTGTAGCTAGCGTACATGAGGTGAGAGGGGGAGGGAGAGCGAGACGGGGGAGAGAGAGAGAAAGAGAGAATGAAGCGTTCTTAATTTAGTTCTCGCCCCAAGGTTGAGATAAAGGATAATATATGAGTTAACAACGTGTTGGACCGAGAGAATAGGAGTCAAAATGTAGCCTACAGCATCACACACACAATGACCTCATTTAAGATGGAAGCTAGCCCTAAGGGACCCCCAACCAGCCAATGAGCACACATACACACGTCTGCTTGTAACAGATTCTATCTATACTAGTTGTTTCAAGAGTTATAAGCTACAGTTCACACAGGTGAGACTTCAAAGCTTCCTAGTTGATTGGAGTTCTAGTTCAAAATACACCTTGAGAGAAAAGTCAGGTCAGATGCTCAGGACAACTTCCTGGCCCTGTAGTAAGATCTCTGTAGATCCGTTCTATATGGAGCCTTAAGTAACGATCTCTGTAGATCCGTTCTATATGGAGCCTATAGTAACGATCTCTGTAGATCCGTTCTATATGGAGCCTATAGTAACGATCTCTGTAGATCGTTCTATATGGAGCCTTAGTAACGATCTCTGTAGATCCGTTCTATATGGAGCCTATAGTAACGATCTCTGTAGATCCGTTCTATATGGAGCCTATAGCAACGTTCCTGTAGATCCGTCTATATGGAGCCTATAGTAACGATCTCTGTAGATCCGTTCTATATGGAGCCTATAGTAACGATCTCTGTAGATCGTTCTATATGGAGCCTATAGTAACGATCTCTGTAGATCCGTTCTATATGGAGCCTATAGTAACGATCTCTGTAATCCGTTCTATATGGAGCCTATAGTAACGATCTCTGTAGACCGTTCTATATGGAGCCTTAGTAACGATCTCTGTAATCCGTTCTATATGAGCCTATAGTAACGATCTCTGAGAGCCGTCTATATGGAGCCTATAGTAACGATCTCTGTAGACGTTCTATATGGAGCCTATAGTAACGATCTCTGTTGATCCGTTCTATATGGAGCCTGTAGTAACGATCTCTGTAGATCCGTTCTATATGGAGCCTATAGTAACGATCTCTGTAATCCGTTCTATATGGAGCCTATAGTAACGATCTCTGTAGATCCGTTCTATATGGAGCCTATAGTAACGATCTCTGTAGATCCGTTCTATATGGAGCCTGTAGTAACGATCTCTGTTGATCCGTTCTATATGGAGCCTATAGTAACGATCTCTGTAGATCCGTTCTATATGGAGCCTATAAAGACTATGTAGATCCGTTCTATATGGAGCCTATAGTAACGATCTCTGTAGATCCGTTCTATATGGAGCCTATAGTAACGATCTCTGTGATCCGTTCTATATGGAGCCTGTAGTAACGATCTCTGTAGATCCGTTCTATATGGAGCCTATGTAGTAACGATCTCTGTAGATCCGTTCTATATGGAGCCTATAGTAACGATTCTGTAGATCCGTTCTATATGGAGCCTATAGTAACGATCTCTGTAGATCCTTCTATATGGAGCCTATAGTAACGATCTCTGTAGATCGGTCTATATGGAGCCTTTAGTAACGATCTCTGTAGATCCGTTCTATATGGAGCCTATAGTAACGATCTCTGTAGATCCGTTCTATATGGAGCCTATAGTAACGATCTCTGTGATCCGTTCTATATGGAGCCTATAGTAACGATCTCTGTAGATCCGTTCTATATGGAGCCTTATAACGATCTCTGTGATCCGTTCATATGGAGCCTGTAGTAACGATCTCTGTAGATCCGTTCTATATGGAGCCTATAGTAACGATCTTGTAGATCCGTTCTATATGGAGCCTATAGTAACGATCTCTGTAGATCCGGTTCTATATGGAGCCTATAGTAACGATCTCTGTAGATCCGTTCTATATGGAGCCTATGTACGATCTCTGTAGAGCCGTTCATATGGAGCCTATAGCAACGTCTCTGTAGAGCCTTCTATATGGAGCCTATAGTAACGATCTCTGTAGATCCGGTCTATATGGAGCCTATAGTAACGATCTCTGTAGAGCCGTTCTATATGGAGCCTATATGCACGTCTCTGTAGATCCGGTCTATATGGAGCCTATAGCAACGTCTCTTGTAGATCCGGTCTATATGGAGCCTATAGTAACGATCTCTGTAGATCCGTTTATATGGAGCCGAAATTTAGGCAAACCGTCTTCTGTAAGAATCCCCGGTCTATATGGAGCCTATAGTAACGATCTCTGTAGATCCGTTCTATATGGAGCCTATAGTACGTCTCTGTAGTATCCGTTCTATATGGAGCCTATAGCAACGTCCTCTGTAGATCCGGTCTATATGGAGCCTATTGTAACGATCTCTGTAGAGCGGTCTATATGGAGCCTATATAACGATCTCTGTAGATCCGTTCTATATGGAGCCTGTAGTAACGATCTCTGTAGATCCGTTCTATATGGAGCCTATAGCAAACGTCTCTGTAGATCCGGTCTATATAGCCTATTGTAACGTCTTCTGTAGAGCCGGTCTATATGGAGCCTATAAGCAACGTCTCTGTAGAGCCGTTCTATATGGAGCCTATACGTCGGTCATAAAGGTGATAGTGGTAATATGAGCTCTAGCTTCTCAAGGTGTATTTCACGGGATCTCCATTTCCTCTAGGTGTGTGTTATGAGGTCATGTTCCCCTGTGGGAGTGGTGAAGGGGTCAATGTGTAGCTCAGGGCTCTGTGGAGACAGTGAGATTAGTGATCTCACACCGTTTCACCTGGTGTTCCCACGTTAGGAGCACACCCCTCCGGTTATACACACAGAGGTAGACAGTTACACACACACTCATGTGCTCGCATACACACACACAGCATATACACGCACAAGCACATACACCTCCTCAACAGCATTCCCCCACATACATTTTTCTGCTCCCTGACATATAAATCATGTTGACTGCATCAGTACCGTTCACACACCGGGAAATTAGCTTCACTTCTTGATAAACACCCCTACAGAGACCAGGGGCTTCTACTTTTAAATACTGTGACCTGTTTCAAGAAGCTAGGTGTATGTTGCACAGGTATGTTGCACTACTTCACAGAACAGACATTTGAACGTTTTTTATTTATTTTCGGCAGAAATTCCTCTGGGCTCCCGAGTGGCGCAGCGGTCTAAGGCACTGCATCTCAGTGCTAGAGGCGTCACTACAGACACCCTGGTCCGTATCCAGGCTGTATCACAACCGGCAGTGATTGGGAGTCCCATAGGGCGGGGCACAATTGGCCCAGCGTCGTCCGGGTTTGGCCGGTGTAGGCCGTCATTGTAACGGACTTGCCTAGTTAAATAAAGGTAAAACATTCAAATAAAAATATTAATAACAAACTTGTATGCCATCTGTAAATACAAATAAAATTGTCAAAATTGCTCAGTGTGTGTAGCTAATCCTTGCTACCGCAGCTTTTTTGAAAGATAAAACGTTAGCCATGGAGATCTGCAAAAGTGTTGCTACTGCTCTCAACAACATTGCTGCCCTGAATTTAGTAGGTGCCATCAACAAAGATCTGTGGGAAAAMGTTGATGGACTATTTCTGCACAAGTTCAGTGTGAACCAGAGTGACTTGACACACTAACGGGCAAAACAAGCTGTAGTAGCTACAAACCAAACGGAAAAGACATGCTGTCCTGAAGCGTTCATCCATGTTTACGGGTAAGAGTCTAGCTACATTTTCAGATATTATACATTTCTAATTTTGGCAGAAAGCCGTTTTCATTGCAAATTAAAGCATACTGTTCGCTAGCTAGCTGTTCGCTAGCATTACGTGTATGATCTGTGTAGTAATATTATTTGTATCTCAGAAAGCCATTTGCATTGCTAGCTAACCTTAAACCTAGCTGGTTACCTTTAGCTACCTGCAGATTCATACTTAAGAATGTCATGTATAGTGGCTAGCTATAACAATMAATTTGTACTGTAGCTATGGGTTGGGATTATGGTTCATTGTTTAGCTAGCTAGCTACATGTCTWAACAAAAGACTCCACTTCACAAGTGAATGATTACATGACCCATCAAGTTGTGTGTCTAGGGGTGATTACGGCCTCTATTGTATTTCATGAACATGTGTACATGTCTAGACAATATCCACTTAGCTAGATGTGGCTGGGGGTGGTTATAGCATTTATTTCACATGACCCATCAATTTAGACAAGTGTCTGGGTAAGCATCATCTAATAATGATGAAATCTTTAGTCATCTTAGGATACAGGCCAATGACAAAATAAAGTATTTTCACCTGGAATGTTTCGTTATTATAGGCTACTACTTTCACAACTGTTAGTCTTAAACTTTGTTTGTTTACTACACTACCTTACTCACTCTGTTCAGCACTTGGCCTCACATGTGAATCCTTAAAGAGATGGGTGGGGCTAAGGCTTAAGAGGGTGGGAACGATGCTGAATAGGTATAGACAAAGAAGAGCTCTCCAGTAGGTGTACCAACATTTTCTAGGGCCATTTTGTCAAAAGTGGGGTTACAAGTTTATCAAGTTTCAAAGCATAATTACTTTCCCACAGTTCCTCAACTGCAGTGTATGATAAACCATTTTGCAGCTCTGAGTCTACTTTTATCCAATGTAAAAAACTGTTTCAAGTTTTGCTACATAAGACCGAATYGAAGTGGTGGGTCACATATTCTGGGGAATAACAATGTTGCAGATAGACATGGAATGTATAGAAGAGACATGACATAGAATCATGTCAGTTCTATGTATTTCTGCGTAAACGTACAGTAAATGTTCTGTAATATTGTGCCCTAGTGAATAAACCCAAAAAACTGGGAGGGTTGAAAGGTGAAGTTTGTTACTGGCTGTTCTCCCCAAAAAGCACTTACCGGAGTTATACAGATGAAGATTGGTCGGGATCAAGAGAGGTCAGGCAAGGGTCAGGTCCGAGAGGAGCATGAGGAGAGTAATAGTTAATAGACATTGAATAGCAGGATATCATTTTTACGATCTCCTGAACAAACTTCAATCCGCAAATGTCCTCCGGTAACTGGCATTTACGGAAACAGTCAGCCAGTCAGATGTTTAACTGCCGTTGTCTGGACATTGGTCAGGAACAGGAGAGGAAGCTTTGACAGGCTGAGATGAACACAATGAATGCTGTGTTGTCTCTCTCTCTCTCTGTGTGTATATATCAGAGCACGCCGTCAGAGCATGTGCAGACCAGCTGACATTTTCTCTCTAGTTCAGGCCGCTATCCCCACCTGCTTCAAGATGTCCACTATCATCCCTGTGCCCAAGAAAGGGAAAGTAACTGAACTGAATGATTACYGACCAGTAGCACTCACTTCCGTCATAATGAAGTGCTTCAAGAGATTGGTCAAAGACCACCTACTCCATCCCGACACATTCAACCTTCTCCAATTCGCCTACCGCCCTGACAGATTCATGGAGGACGGCAAATCGCCATTGCACTCCACACTGCCCTTTCCCACCTGGAGAAAAGGAACACCTATGTGAGAATGCCATTCGTCGACTACAGCTCGACCTTCAATACCATAGTGCCCTCTAAGCTCTCCACAAAGCTCCACAAGTCACCAGATTGGACACGCCCCATCCTCATCAACAGGGCCACCGTGGAGACGTTCAAAAACTTAAAGTTTCTTGGCGTACACCTCTCCGAGGAGCTGAAATGGCCAAACTACACGTGGTGAAGAAGGCACAACAGAGCCTCTTCAACATCAGGATGCTGAGGTCCCCGAGGGCCCTCACAGTGATCTACAGGACCCCAGCCACCTGAGCCATGTCCTGTTCTCTCCGCTTCATCCAATCAAATCGTATGTCACATGCGCCAAATACAACAGGCATAGACCTCACAGTGAAATGCTTACTTACAAGCCCTTAACCAACAACAAAGTTAAGAAAAAGTGTTAAGTAAAAAATAACAAATAATTAAAGAGCAGCCGTAAAATAACAGTAGCGAGGCTATATACAGGGGATAACGGTACAGGGTCAATGTGCGGGGGCACAGGTTGTATGTACATGTAGGTAGAGTTAAAGTGACTATAGATAATAAACAGAGTAGCAGCAGCGTAAAGGGGGGGCGACGACAATGCAAATAGTCCGGGTAGCCATTTGATTACTTGTTCAGGAGTCGTATGGCTTGGTGGTAGAAGCTGTTAAGGATCTAGACTTGGGGCTCCGGTACCGCTTGCAGTGTGGTAGCAGAGAGAACAGTCTACGACTAGGGTGGCTGGAATCTTTGGCCATTTTTAGGGCCTTCCTCTGACACCGCCTGGTACAGAGGTCCTTGATGGCAGGAAGCATGGCCCCAGTGACGTACTGGGCCATACGCACTACCTTGTGTACTGCCTTGCGGTCAGAGGCCGAGCAATTGCCATACCAGGCAGTGATGCAACCAGTCCGGATGCTCTTGATGGTGCAACTGTATAACTTTTTGAGGATCTGAGGACCCATGCCAAATCTTTTCAGTCTCCTGAGGGGAAATAGGCATTGTAGTGCCCTCTTCACGACTGTCTTGGTGTGTTTGGACCATGATAGTTTGTTGGTGATGTGGACACCAAGGAACTTGAAGCTCTCAACCTGTTCCACTACATCCCTGTCAATGAGAATAGGGCCGTGCTCAGTCCTCCTTTTCCTGTAGTACACAATCATCTCCTTTGTCTTGATCATGTTGAGGGAGAGGTTGTTSTCCTGGCACCACACTGCAAGGCCTCTGACCTCCTCCCTATAGGCTGTCTCATCATTATCGGTGATCATGCCTACAACTGTTGTGTCATCGGCAAACTTAATGATGGTGTTGGAGTCGTGCCTGGCCATGCAGTCATGAGTGAACAGGGAGTACAGGAGGGGACTGAGCACGCACCTCTGAGGGACCCCCGTGTTGAGAATCAGCATGGCGGATGTGTTGTTACCTACCCTTACCACCTGGGGGTGGCCCATCAGGAAGTCCAGGATCCAGTTGCAGAGGGAGGCGTTTAGTCCCAGGGTCCTTAGCTTAGTGATGAGCTTTGAGGGCACTATGGTGTTGAATGCTGAGCTGTAGTCAATGAATAACATTCTCACATATGTGTTCCTTTTGTCCAGGGGGGAAAGGGCAGTGTGGAGTACAATAGAGATTGCATCATTTGTGGCTTTGTTGAGGTGGTATGCAAATTGGAGTTGGTCTAGGGTTTCTGGGATAATGGTGTTGATGTGAGCCATTACCAGCCTTTCAAAGCACTTCATGGCTACAGACATGAGTGCTATGGGTCGGTAGTCATTTAGGCAGGTTACCCTAGTGTTCTAGGGCACAGGGACTACGGTGATCTGCTTGAAACATGGTGTTATTACAGACCCAGTCAAGGACAGGTTGAAAAAGTAAGTTAAGACACTTGCCAGTCGGTCAGTGCATGCTCGGAGTACACGTGCTGTTTGACGGTCTTACTCACATTGGCTGTGGAGAGCGTGATCAAACATCCGGAACAGCTGATGCTCTCATGCATGCTTCAGTGTTGCTTGCCTCGAAGCGAGCATAGAAGTAATTTTGCTCGTCTGGTAGGCTCGTGTCACTGGGCAGCTCGCGGCTGTGCTTCCCTTTGTAGTCTGTAATAGTTTGCAAGCCCTGCCACATCCGACGAGCGTCAGAGTCTGTGTAGTACAATTCAATCTTAGTCCTGTATTGGCGCTTTGCCTGTTTGATGGGTCATCGGAGGGCATAGCGGGATTTCGTATAAGCTTCCCGGGTTAGAGTCCCACTCCTTGAAAGCGGCAGCTCTACCCTTGAGCTCAGTGAGGATCTTGCCTGTAATCCATGGCTTCTGGTTGGGGTATGTACGTACAGTCACTGTGGGGACAACGTCATCAATGCACTTATTGATGAAGCCTGTGACTGATGTGGTGTACTCCTTAATGCATTCGGAAGAATCACGGAACATATTCCAGTCTGTGCTAGCAAAACAGTCCTGTAGCTAGGCATCTGCGTCATCTCACCAATTATTGACAGAGTCACTGGTGCTTCCTGCTTTAGTTTTTGCTTGTTAGCAGGAATCAGGAGGATAGAATTATGGTCAAATTTGCCAAATGGAGGGCAAGGGAGAGAGCTTTGTACGCATTTGTACGCATGGTCTGGAATTCTTTTTTCCTCTGGTTGCACATTTAACATGCTGGTAGAAGTCCCCGCCCACTAGGAGCGCCGTCACTGGGTGAGCGTTTTCCTGTTTGCTTATGGCCGTMTACAGCTCATTGAGTGTGGACTTAGTGCCAGCATCGGTTTGCGGTGGGAAATAGACAGCTCCGAAGAATATAGATGAACACACTATTTACCAAGAGAGTTGTCTACAGCTTATCATGAGATACTCTACGYCAGGCGAGCAAAACTTCAAGACTTTCTTACTATTAGATTTCGTGCACCAGCTGTTGTTTAAAATATACACAGACCGCCATCCCTTGTCTTACCGGAGGCGGCTGTTCTATCTTGCCGATGCAGCGTAAACCCCGCCAGCTGTATGTTATTCATGTCGTCTTTCGGCCACAACTCGGTGAAACATGAAAAAGAATATATATATATATATATATATTCTTTTTCATCCTATATTTCATCATATACTACGTACGTGGGTAGTATAGGAACATCATGGAAAAAACTGTAAGGCTAGCCAATAGCTTCTAACCCCAGAACATCAGGTTGCTGAACAGCCACCAATACTAGGGGGACAGGGGGAGCTACCTGCTCCCCCTGTCCCCCTCCTGCCCCCCAGTCTTCTTACCCCCCCACCCACTCCCCCGATATAGATTTCACACCCCCTCTCAACAGATTAATCATTGCACAATTGTTAATGTATATATATTATTGTTTCAATTTTATTATGATCTATTTTCATTATATTTTTGTTTCATTTTACTTTGTCCTGCAATGTTGGAGCTCAGAGCCCAAGAATTTCATGGTAATTACATCGGGAGCCCTGTACATGTGACTATTAAATTATCTGCCAGCATGTGTGGGAAGTGGGACAAGATCACTTCCCCAGTACATCTCTGTGGGTCTAACCCCAAGAAGTTCTGGAAAACTGTTAAAGATCTGGAGAATAAAACCCTCCTCCTTACAGCTGTCCATGTCCCTTAATGTTGATGATGTGGTTGTTACTGACAAGAAGCACATGGCTGAGTTCTTTAATCACCACTTCATTAAGTCAGGATTCCTATTTGACTCAGCTATGCCTCCTTGCCCGTCCAACATTTCCTCATCTCCCACCCCTTCTAATGCGACTATCCCTGATGCTTCTCCCTCTTTTCCCCCTGCCCCGCTACAAAGTTTCTCCCTGCAGGCAGTCACTGAGTCCGAGGTGCTAAAGGAGCTCATTAAATTTGACCCCCAAAAAACATATTGGTCATATGGTTTAGACCCTTTCTTCTTTAAGGATGCTGCCCCTATCATCGCCAAGCATGTCTTTCCTTTCTGGGGAGGTTCCCATTGCTTGGAAGGCAGCCACGGTTCGTCCTCTATTTAAAGGGGGAGATCATCATCCTAACTGTTATAGGCCTATTTCTATTTTGCCCTGTTAATCAAAAGTGTTGGAAAAACTTGTCAATAATCAACTGGCTGGCTTTCTTGAGGTCTATAGTATTCTCTCTGGTATGCAATCTGGTTTCAGCTCAGGTTATGGATGTGTCACTGCAACCTTAAAGGTCCTCAATGTTGTCACCATTGCCCTTGATTCTAAGCAATATTGTGCTGCTATTTTTATTGACTTGGCCAAAGCTTTTGATATGGTAGACCATTCCACTCGTGGACCGGCTAAGGAGTACTGGTGTCTGAGGGGTCTTTGGGCTGGTTTGCTAACTACCTCTCTCAAAGAGTGCAATGTATAAAGTCAGAAAATCTGCTGTCTCAGCCACTGCCTGTCACCAAGAGAGTACCCCAAGGCTCAATCCTAGGCCCCACGTTCTTCTAAATTTATGTTAAAAGTCCCCAACGCACATACATCCCTGGGTCGCTCCACTTTTCAGTTCGCTGCAGCTAGTGCCTTGAACAAGCTGCAACAAACACTCAAACTGGACAGTTTAATCTCAATCTCTTCATTCAAAGACTCAATCATGGACACTCTTACTGACAGTTGTGGTTGCTTGTGTGATGTATTGTTGTCTCTACCTTCTTGACCTTTGTGCTGTTGATTGTGCCCAATAATGTTTGTACCATGTTTTGTGCTGCTACCATGTTGTGTTGCTACCATGTTGTTATGTTGTGTTGCTACCATGCTGTGCTGTCATGTGTTGCTGCCTTGCTATGTTGTGGTCTTAGGTCTCTCTTTATGTAGCGTTGTCTCTCTTGTTGTGACGTGTGTTTTGTCCTATATTTATATTGCATTTATTTATTTATTTATTTAAATCCCAGGCCCCCGTCCCCGCAGGCGCCTTTAGGTAGGCCGTCATTGTAAATAAGAATTTGATCTTAACTGACTTGCCTAGTTAAATAAAAAAAATATTTAAAAAAACTTCTCATTGCTTTCAGTTGGAATCATGATACATACATACAGTAATGCTGTACTAATAAACTAGTGCCTGCTGACTGACACATGGTCTTTCTTTGGGGGGGAGAGAAACAGAGAGAGAAACAGAGAGAGAGAGAGAAACAGAGAGAGAGAGAGAGAGAGAGGGAGAGAGAGAGAGAAACAGAGAGAGAAACAGAGAGAGAGAAAAACAGAGAGAGAGAAACAGAGAGAGAAACAGAGAGAGAAACAGAGAGAGAAACAGAGAGAGAGAAACAGAGAGAGAGAAACAGAGAGAGAGAGAAACAGAGATGCAAAGAAAAAGGCATGAAGAGAGAAAGAAACGGAGAGGGAGAGAAATAAATACAGAAAGAGAGTAAAAAGAATGAGAACCATGAGGAGAAAAGAACGACCACAGTGAGCTCCAAAATATTGGGACAAGGACAAATGTTGTGTCGTTTTGGCTCTGTACTCAAGCACTTTGGATTTGAAATTATGCAAAAACGGGAGGTTAAATGTAGGTTAAAGTGCAGACTGTCAGCTTTATTTTGAGGGTATTTTCATCCATATCGGGTGAACCATTTAGAAATTACAGCACTTTTTGTACATAGTGTCCCGTCCCCCCCATTTTAGGGGACCATATATAGTCAAAAGTTTAGCATTTGGTCCCATATTCTAAGTAAACAATGATTACATCAAACTTGTGACTCTACAAACTTGTTGGATGCATTTGCTGTTTGTTTTGGTTGTGCTTCAGATTATTTTGTGCCCAATAGAAATGAATGGTAAATAATGTATTGTGCAATTTGAGTCACTTTTAACACTTCTACATTAATGTGGATGCTACCATGATTACGGATAGTCCTGAATGAATCGTGAAGAATGATGAGTGAGAAAGTTAGACACACAAATTTCATACCCCCAAGGCATGCTAACCTCTCACCATCACAATAACAGGAGAAGTTAGCATTTTTTTGTGGGGGGCGGGGTATCCCAATACTTTTGGAGCTCACTGTAAATGAGAGAGTGGGGGAAAAGAAGGGGGTGTGAGTGAGAGAGATACTAGAAGTACTAATGAATGAACACCACTGTACAATAATAGACAAGAAATCACAGACCTTACAGGAGTGTAGCATGGAAGGGACAAAGCTGTGTGTGTGTGTGTGATAATTGAGGGATGCTTGGGGGGGTAAGATGATGTGGGATAATTGAGTGAAGCTGTCTACGTCAGATCAGTCAAATATCTACTTTTCCTCCATCACACAAAAGAGGTATCAGCAGTGTGTCACTCACAAACACACACACTAGGGTTGGCTGAGATTTGGGCAGACCTCTTCTACAATACGCTACTCAAAATATGGCGATATTCAGTATAATCGTTTTGCGAAGTTAATAACTAGATAATAATGTTATTAAATTTTATTTACGATATTATAGTCATATTTTCATTATATAATCTTAATATGGTTTAAAAAATAAGTCAGGCTGTATCAACATATTGATACAACCTAACTGATAAGACTGAACCGTTTTGATTTGTAAAGTTCAATTATAGTGAAAAGTTTGGACACCAAAATTATGAAATAACACATATGGAATCATGTAGAAACCAAAAAAGTGTTAAACAAATCAAAATATATTTTATATTGGAGATTCTTCAAAGTAGCCACCCTTTGCCTTGATGWRWRYWWWRYWYWCATCAAGGCAAAGGGTGGCTACTTTGAAGAATCTCCMATATAAAATATATTTTGATTTGTTTAACACTTTTTTGGTTTCTACATGATTCCATATGTGTTATTTCATAATTTTGATGTCTTCACTATTATTCTACAATGTAGAAAATAGTCAAAATAAAGAAGAAAAAATGCTGGAATGAGTACTCCAAACTTTTGACTGGTACTGTATATTGTCAACTTCAAATATCACAATATTTTATTTAACTATATAAAATCATCCCAACACACACACACACACACTTGCCCCTGAGAGTGAGACCCTCAACAGCCAGTCATTCAGGTTTATTGTTGAGACTCCATCAATGAGAAATCAATCTATGTACTGTATTCTTGCACATACATCTATTTAATCTGTCAGTAATCATTATTTACAAAGAGATACAGTTAACCAACCTTATCATCTTAATTAGTTATGTTTACCAAATTAATACGGAAAAGCTTAAAGGCACCGTATTGTCCATGATGGTGCTCAGAACAGAACGATGTGTACTGTTCTGCAGTGGACAGTCAGCCCATCTCAAGGCTATCACCAAGCAGACCAGAACATTCACTGCAACATAGTAGCCACAYCTTCTAGGCCAAACAAATGAAATTAAGTCCTACAACATGACTTGAGAAAAAGTTATTGGCAGATTTTAGTATAATATTCCAACAAATATCAAATAAAAAATATCATATCTCCTTAGATAGCAGGCTAGAATCTGAAAGCTGTGTGTTAAAAGGTGTCTATAACAGATGATGTCTAATTGTAAATGAAGGTGAAAGCCTACCTCCAATGTCAGGTGAGTGTCTTCCTTCAAACTCAACGTCATCCCTGTGCAAATCCATTCACTCACAAAGAAAGTTACTACTATTCTAATAGAAAAGTAAATATTACAGCTACATCAATGTAACTCCATTTACTATGAACATGACTGCATACTACCAACAACACTACATATTGAAGCTCACAAGCTAGTCTCTCAGCATCACTGAGACATACGTTAAGTGCTAAATCTCATTTATCTCTCTCTCTCTCATATCACACTTTCTCTTCCTCCTCCATCTACCTCTCCCTCTGGTTCACACTTTCTCACGCTGACTGTCTGTCTGTGAACATCTTAATTTACATCTCTGATCTAAGGCAAAACTCTGGTGATGTTGTGAACATGTGTTAACAAGCACGGTAGTACACACCACAGCAAGTGGCACACATAACAACAACAAGGTGTGCTCACAGATGGCACGCAAACACTTCCTACCTGCATAGGGGTTCTTCCTTTTCTTGTGGCCCCAAATCTTGATCCCTCTAGCAGGCATGACTGTGTCCACTAAGCCCATATACACACACACTGAGCTACACAGAGGGGACACACACTATTCTGTTATAGACATCATGTACTGTTAAAACCTAGCACAATCACACACACACACCAAGTAGCCTCAAACACTAACGCTGCAGAGTTTCCCTCCAACAGACACTCTTTCAGTGCTCAACACAGACACACACACACTCTCCACACTTGGCCACCTCTGTGCCGCCTCACCACACGCGTGCCGAGATCCCATACACACTACACTGACACACACAGGCCAATCAAATAGGCCGTAACATACAGAGGGGTGTGTGTGAGGGGGGTGGGACATTCAAGAGGACCTGACCAGTGACCCCCCCAATCCCCAGGTTGCTATGGTGATGTGGTTGCTATCCGTTGTTGTCAAGGGGATGAGGTGTAGCTCGTTGCCTCCTTAATTGGGTTACGGAGGCTGAAGGGGTCTCCCCCTGCACTCCTTTCAATTATGAGGGGCGCACCCCGTCCCCTCAACCTCACACTCTTTTAACACTTTTCTAATTAGGTTAGTGTGGGCTGTGTGTTGTTGACAATATCAGGGATAAAGGATAAGCAGGTTTTTTTGGCGGTCAAGCGTTGGTCAACCAAAAGTAGTTCCTCTCATCCTCTCCTATCATCAACCTCCTCTTCTCCTCCTTAGCCACAACAGACAGACCGTCTTTCATATCATACAGAGTGCTCTCACACTGATCAAATTAGACGGCTTTCAAACTGCACTCAGCCTCAGAGAACACCACTCAATGTCCGACTCAGAAAAACAATCGAAGAAACCAGCAGACCCCATGTCTCGTTAGATATGCAGAGATTCAGAACAGACGAGTTGTTTTGGAGGAAGACAGACAAGACAACTTCTTAAAGCTATTGAATCCATTTTCCTAACTCCACCATGCTCCCCCTTCTTTTCTGCGTCATCATGATAATGTGACCGGTGACACTTCGCTTCTTGAAAGTCCAATATCTTGAAAACTTGACTGCTGACATGCAAAACATCTGGGGACTGTATCAACAGTGGACTAATGAAAGAAAATACCAAAAGATCATTTTTGAGTGGATTTTCCCTTTAACAGGAAACGACAGTGAACACGTGTCACATCCTGTGCTAGGTAACAATCAAGGAAAGCTGTGACAGACAGGGACAAAGGGGGGGATTTGAGCGATCTGTTTGGCTGAGACAGCTGTCAGATTAAGAGCACCTCCTCTTTTGAGTGTATATGGGGTCTGGTGTTCTGGTGAGGGGCAGAGCGGACAGGCTTAGGGACAGGGGAGGAAACAGGTTTAGGACTGGGGGGGACAGGATGTCAGTGATAGGAGCAGCCAGCCAGGCCAGTCACCCAGAGCAGAGGGAAAGTAGGTAGACATGTCACTGGAGGAGAAGGTCTCTCTGGACTGGTGAAACAACTAACAGGAGTGAGAGAGAAGGGAAGGAGAGAGGGAGAAATAAGGCATATAAATGAAAGATAAATGAAGGGACAAGGGAAAGTGAAACAGAGTGAGGGGGAGAAAGAAAAAAAGGGACAAAGAGTCATGGAAAGAGAGAGTGAGGGAGGGAGGTTAAGAGTTCCTTGATTTCAACCCGCTAATTCACACCAGCACGTTGTCTTTCACACTGTTCCTAGTTCTAATAACCTCTACTGTCGCCTCACACTCATTCACACAATATCAGGGCTGTTTATCCACCTCTCTCACCATTTTCTAGCATTCTTTACCCCCCAATCGTTCACTCTCTCTTTCCCATTATGTTGGGTCCCTCTTTCCATACTTCTTCAGGCTCCTTTCTAACCCTCTCCTTAGCTGCGACCGTCTCACACTCCTCCTTTCTCACATTCACCTGCTACTTCTCTCTGTCGTTGTACGCCAGCAGTCTGGGACGTGCCAAAAGCAGGACGGAGTTGCAACGACTGTGCCAACACACACGTTCCAACAGGACCTACTCATAGCATGCAGAACAAGGACTTCCTCCCTTTTCTCCTTCTTCCTCTCCTTCCTTTTCATTCGGACGTTTCCCACGTCTTTTCAGTGATCCCTCAATCCCCAAGGACAAAAAACAGCTTAGGGAGACACTTTACCGCCTGTCTTCTTCTATGGATGGATACACTCATATAATACACACACACACACACAACTGACAGACAAAGACCCTCATTCACTAAAGACAAGCACACAAAGGCAAATACAGCCTTAGAATACATTACAGAAACAAAAACCAGAACAAATACATAGAGTATGAATATGTAAGAAAACACACACACACACACACACAGTGAGTGACGGCCTTTGAAGCAGGCTGTGGTTGGGAAGGCATGAGTCGACGCGCAGGGGAGAAAACACTGCCACATGGGTTTTCCTGTGTCTCCACCAGCTACTTTATGCTCTCTCAGTATGTGTATGTGTGTTTGTTTGTTACCATCAGTTCCTTGCACACAGTCCAAACCAATTGATGTCTAATTAACAGGCGTTAGTAGCATGAGAAACGTCATTGGTATCCTAAATCGCGCAAAATACACACTCTCTCTCTCACACATAACCGTTTTCAGGCTTTAGGTTGGACTACAGACTAGAAGGCTGGCACCATGGTAACCACAGGGAATGCTGAGAATGACCTAAATAAACCTAAAAGCTAACCTTAACCCCCATCTAGCCTCCAAGACAAAAACCTCAACTGGAGAAGACTGTGTTTGCAGTGCGTGATTTTATGTGTCAACATCAAATGGGGCAAAGGTTTCACCTTACATCATGAAGAATGGAACATAATGTCTCAGAAGCGTTTAAAATGCTCATTAGAAACAGGGTTGTAAAGACTGCAGAATGCACCCATCCATGCGCACAAAATCACACACACTAGTATCCTGCCTTAAACCTGTTCTCCCTTTGTGACCCCAGTGATACTGACTCAGTTTCGTACAGATATACTTTTCAACATACTGACACAATAATCAAAGGCAATCATGCTGTGCAGTGCACTCTTATAACCTGATCCACCATAGCTTCAGGATATCAGCAGCTACTGAGATCAAAACTCAGAGAGAGACAGAGAGACAGTTGGTAGAGGGATCCACTTACACTAGAAGTGAAGTGAGAGAGTGAGTAATGAGGTAAAGGAAGAGACAAGCGTACATAACATGACTGGGAGAGCATCGAAGGAAATACACACCCTCAGATTTCACCTGTAACACAAGGTCACCATTTTATCATGAAAGTGACTCAGCAGTGACGCATCACCTCCTCAGCCACAGAGACCAGACAGCCACTTGAGGCTTGACACAGTGCAGGGCTGGGTGGTGTCTGGGAAGATCAGAGAACAGCTGAGACAGAGCAGGGCTGTGTGGTGACTGTGAAGGATCAGAGAACAGCTGAGACAGAGCAGGGCTGTGTGGTGACTGTGAAGCTCAGAGAACAGCTGAGACACAGTGCAGGGCTGTGTGGTGTCTGTGAAGATCAGAGAACAGCTGAGACAGAGCAGGGCTGTGTGGTGAACTGTGAAGATCAGAGAACAGCTGAGACACAGTGCAGGGCTGTGTGGTGTCTGTGAAGATCAGAGAACAGCTGAGACAGAGCAGGGCTATGTGGTGTCTGTGAAGATCAGAGAACAGCTGAGACACAGTGCAGGGCTATGTGGTGTCTGTGAAGATCAGAGAACAGCTGAGACAGTGCAGGGCTGTGTGGTGTCTGTGAAGGATCAGAGAACAGCTGAGACAGAGCAGGGCTGTGTGGTGACTGTGAAGATCAGAGAACAGCTGAGACAGTGCAGGGCTATGTGGTGTCTGTGAAGGATCAGAGAAGCCCAGTAAGACATGGCAGTTATGGCTGCTGTACTATACGTCACAAGACACACATTATACAGAGAGAGCGAGAAAGAGAGGGTAACCTACATGCAGAATCCCTTGTGGTCAGGTTTTAGACACATGCTGCAGGGGGAAATGGGATACCAGTCAGAGAGCCAATCAAAGACCATGACACAGAGAGAGTGACCCAGGGTGGACTGATATCATCACACAGAAACCAGGTATAATATTCCTGTGTGTGTTAGTCTTTTTAAAGCCCATTTTAAAAGAGACTCGGTGACAAGGATGCCACAGAGGAGTCACAGACAATGTGTGTGTGCGTACGCATGTGTGTACGTGTGTGTGACCGGTTGTCTGGGGGACCTCAACTAACACAATGAGGCTAGTGTGTGTGTGTGTGTGTGTGTGTGAGAAAGAGACCTGTTTTGTCTATGAGCAGCTGCAGACTAAACTTCATAGAGGTGAAATATCTGCTAGCGTAGCATATGGCTAGGCTACAGGTCAAGATACTATGGAGAGAGAGACATCAACTGATAGCTACAGTATGCTATCTAAACCGCACTGACTGATGTTCTCCAGGTGTGGACCGAGTGACTCCTGTTTTACCTTCAGCCCAACTGTAAACGTAAAACCACACATGGCATCACTTACTGCAGCCACATCAACACCCCTCCCTGACTAAGGAGAACAGGGGGAGAGGAACAGAACAATTCCTTACAGAACCCAAAATACACTGTCATACTTAACCAATTCAAACAGGAAACTTATCGATAACACCAGAGAGAAGAAGAGGGACGCGGAGGGGGAGGAGGAGAGGGAAGTGGAGGGGGAGGAGGAGCAGGAAGAAGGAGGAGTGAAAGAGGGAAGTGGAGGGGGAGAAAGAGGAGAGGAAGACAGTGAAGACTTAACTGGTGCTGTATCTGACCGCCTTCCCCTAAATGACCTCCCCTTACCAACCACATAAAAAACCTACTGGGTGGGTCCCATGTGGTGCGGAGACAGTGTGTGTGTGTGAGAGAGAGCGAGAGAGAGAGAGAGATAGTAAAGGGGGTTCTCCATGACCCTGCTGCCCTCAGCCCAAAGAAGCCGCATAGCCAGCTGTTCACTGAAGCACCTAACCAACACACACAGGCCAATTAGGACACCCTGTTATGTCGTTAGTGACTGTTTACCATAAACCCTCCTCTCAACTTCTCTCTCCCTTCATCTCCCTCCCTCCTCTTGGTTTCTTTCTACCTCGGTCTCGTCCTCTTTTTTCTCTATCCCCAGCTCTCCCTCCTTTTTCCCATCTACCTTATCCTCCTTCTGTCTCTCATTCTCCAGTGTTGATGAAATCAATGGAGTGTAACATTTGGTAGAATAGCCTAACTTCTTTTATTTATTTTTTATTGAACCTTTATTTAACTAAGCAAGTCAGTTAAGAACAAATTGTTATTTACAATGACGGCCTACACCTTCTGTGTTCCAGTTAGCCTGCCAAGATAAATGATTCTCTTTTTTCAGCCTGTTGACTGACCAGACCAAAGACTGGCTGCCCATTCCTTCACACTAGGAGCTAAACACATGGTTGGAAGGGACCATAGAACAGAGATAATGAGAGAAAGGGAGGAGAGGGGAGGGAGGGAAGCAAGCTACTAGTTCATCAACAAGTTTGAAATTGAAGTATTCACTGAAACAGGGATTTAAATGATAGTGTACCATCTGTGTGTCTGTCTGTCTTCAGGTATGATAGAAAGGTACAGTCAAGTCCAGTCATGCCTGATTGACAACACCTGCTGCTGACTCATAACACAGATATCATATACACTGAACAAAAATATAWAAAYGCAACATGTAAAGTGTTGGTCCCATGTTTCATGAGCTGAAATAAAAGATCCCAGAAATGTCCCATATGCACAAAAGGCTTATTTCTCTCAAATTTGGTGCAGAAATTAGTTTACATCCCTCTTAGTGAGTATTTCTCCTTTGCCAAGATAATCCATCCACCTGACAGGTGTGGCATATCAAGAAGCTAATTAAAAAGCATGATCATTACACAGGTGCACCCTGTGCTGAGGACAATAAAAGGGCACTAAAATATGCAGACGTCACACACAATGGCACGGATGTCTCAAGTTGAGGGAGTGTGCAATTGGCATGCTGACTGCAGGAATGTCCACCAGAGCTGTTGCCAGAGAACTGAACGTTCATTACTCTACCATAAGCCGCCTCTATCGTTTTAAAGAATTTGGCAGTTCGTCCAACCAGCCTCACAACTAAAGACCACGCTGGCGTGTAACCATGCCAGCCCAGGACTTCCACAATGACCAACAGATGTATATCTGTATTCCAGTCATGTGAAATCCATATATTTAGGACCTAATGAATTTCAATTTACTGATTTCCTTCTATGAAGTATAACTCAGTCAAATCTTTGAAATTGTTGCATGTTGCATTTTTATTTTTGTTCAGTGTACACACACCACAGTGGCCAGTTTATTAGGTACACCACCTTGTTCACAAAAATGGTTTGCGCCTACAGACAGTGAGTCACGTGGCTGTGGCTTGCTACAGTGCCTTCAGAAAGTATTCAAACTCCTTGACTTATTCTACATTTTGTTATGTCACAGCTTGAATTCAAAATTTATAAAATATTTTTTATGTAGATTTGGCCTTGTGTTTTCTGTTATTGTCCTGCTGAAAAGGTGAATTCATCTCCCAGTGTCTGGTGGAAAGCAAACTGAGTCAGGTTGTCGTTTAGGATTTTGCCTGTGCWTAGCTCCATTCTGTTTCTTTTTTATCCTGAAAACCTCCCCAGTCTTTAACGATTACAAGCATACCCATAACATAATGCAGCCACCACTATGCTTGAAAATATGTAGAGTGGTACTCAGTAATGTGTTGTATTGGAGTTGCTCTAAACATAACACTGTATTCAGGACAAAAAGTTCAATGACTGTTTTAAAGTAACAATTGGCCTCATGGTGAAATCTCTGAGCAGTTTCCTTCCTCTCCGGCAACTGAGTTAGGAATGACACCTTTATCTTTGTAGTGACTGGATGTATTGAGACACCACACAAAGTGTAATGAATAACTTCACCATGCTCAAAGGGATATTCAATGTCTGCTTTATTTTTACCCATCTATTAAAAAACCTCCCTGGTCTATGTGGTTGAATCTGTGTTTGAAATGCACTGGTTGACTGAGGGACCTTAAAAACAATTGTATGTGTGGGGTACAGAGATGAGCTAGTCATTCAAAAATCATGATAAACACTATTACTGCACATAGAGTGAGTCCATGCAACTTGTGTGACTGGTTAAGCACATCTTTACTCCTGAACTTATTTAGGCTTGCCATAACAAAAGGGGTTGAGTACTTATTGACTCAAGAAATTTCAGCTATCCATGTTTTATAACATTTCTAAACATTTCTAAAAACATAATTCCACTTTGACATTACGGGGGTTTTGTGTGTRGGCCAGTGACAAACAATCAATTTTAAATTCAGGCTGTAACACAATAAAATGTGAAAAGGCAAGGGGTGTAAATAGTTTCTGAAGGCACTGTATATAAAGCAGGCAGACGGGCATCAAGGCATTCAGTTACTGTTCGAATTGAACGATAGAAAAGGATAAAGTGACCTAAGCGACTGAGCGTGGTATGATCATTCAGTAGCTCAGAAACGGCCAGCCTTCTAGGCTTTTCACGCACGACAATGTCTAGTGTTTACAGAGAATAGTGCAACAAACAAAAACCTCCAGTCAGCGGCAGTCCTGTGGGTGAAAACAGTACTAGTACTGACCCAGTACAAGATGATCGTTTCACTAAGCACAAACCAGATGGGATGGCGTATCACTGCAGAATTCTGTGGTAGCGATGCTGGTTAAGTGGATCTTGAATTCTAAATAAATCACTGACAGTGTCACCAGCAAAGCACCCCCACACCATCACACCTCCTCCTCCATGCTTCACGGTGGGAATCACACACAGATCATACGTTCGCCTACTCTGCGTCTCACAAAGATATGGCGGTTGGAACCAAAAATCTCATATCAGACCAAAGGACAGATTTCCACCGATCTAATGTCCACTGCTTGTGTTTCTTGGACCAAGCAAGTCTCTTTTTCTTATTAGTGTCCTTATAGTAGTGTTTTTTTGCAGCAATTCAACCATGAAGGCCTGATTCACCCAGTCTCCTCTGAACAGTTGATGTTGAGATGTGTCTGTTACTTGAACTCTGTGAAGCATTTATTTGGGCTGCAATTTCTGAGGCTGGTAACTAATGAAATTATCCTATGCAGCAGAGGTAACTCTGGGTCTTCCTTTCCTGTGGCGGTCCTCATGAGAGTCAGTTTCATCATAGCGCTTGATGGTTTTTGAGACAGCACTGGAAGAAACTTTGACTGACCTTCATGTCTTAAAGTAATGATGGACTGTTGTTTCTCTTTGCTTATTTGAGCTGTTCTTGCCATAATATAGACTTGGTCTTTTACCAAATAATCTTCTGTATACCACCTCTAACACCTTTCTGGTTACTACAGGATTCCCTATGTGTTATTTAATAGTTTTGATGTCTTCACTATTATTCTACAATGTAGAACATTTAAAAAAATAAAAACCCTGGAATAAGTAGGTGTGTCCAAACTTTTGACTGGTTCTGTATGTGTACAGAAATAGGACAAACAGGCAACAGAGGTAGGATCTGAGTGTCTGTTTAATAGCCTACTAATTCCGTGAACACCAAGCCTCACACAACCACATAAACAATTTCACAAATTTGGCTGTTTTTAAATCTGCACAATGTTGTAATAAAGGCTTTACACTCTTTTTTTGTTAGACCAGCCTCTCTGATAATATTTCTCATTTATTTTGTGTTGTTTACACTGTTCCAAAATGTCTGATATTTATTTACTTATAATAAGAATAATATACCTCAGTTTTCCCTGATCTCCCTATTGTTTTATTACTAATAATAAGTAAAGTCATTATCATAAGTAGGCTTAGTATAGCAGCCTTGTATAACCACTATCAAGCTGTAGGCCTAAGAGCGCACCCTGTTTAGTCTTAATACCGTAACTTACTTCGGACGATATTTAAATTCTTAAATAGGCTACATACGAGTCATTCATGATTTGAAATGCAAATAAATTATTTTAGTTTTAAAATAAAGTGACCATTGGATAATTAGCGCAAACATTAAATAGGCCTAAACCATTAAATATCTCTAATTTGCATTCACGAATGAATGCAACTGTTTTTAGTCTGCTGTAATTAAGGTTTTACAAAAAAACATTACAGACTCACTGGTACTCTTATCATTTACAGTTGAAGTCGGAAGTTTACATACACCTCAGCCAAACACATTTAAACTCAGTTTTTCACAATCCTGACATTTAATCCTAGTAAAAATTCCCTGTCTTAGGTCATCAGGATCACCACTTTTTTTAAGAATGTGAAAAGTCAGAATAATAGTACAGAGAATGATTTATTTCAGCTTTTATTTCTTTCATCACATTCCCAGTGGCTCAGAAGTTTACATACACTCAATTAGTATTTGGTAGCATTGCCTTTAAATTGTTTAACTTGGGTCAAACGTTGCGGGGAGCCTTCCACAGCTTCCCACAATAAGTTGGGTGAATTTTGGCCCATTCCTCCTGACAGAGCTGGTGTAACTGAGTCAGGTTAGTAGGCCTCCTTGCTCGCACATGCTTTTTTGTTCTGCCCACAAATGTTCTATGGGATTGAGGTCAGGGCTTTGTGATGGCCCACTCAATACCTTGACATTGTTGTCCTTAAACCATTTTGCCACAACTTTAGAAGTATGCTTGGGGTCATTGTCCATTTGGAAGACCCATTTGCGACCAAGCTTTAACTTCCTGACTGATGTCTTGAGATGTTGCTTCAATATATCCAAATAAATTTCCATCCTCATGATGCCATCTATTTTGTGAAGTGGCACCAGTCCCTCCTGCAGCAAAGCACCCCACAACATGATGCTGCCACCCCCGTGCTTCACGGTTGGGATGGTGTTCTTTGGCTTGCAAGCTTCCCCCTTTTTCCTCCAACATATGATGGTCATTATGCGCAAACAGTTCTATTTTTGTTTCATCAGACCAGAGGAAATTTCTCCAAAAAGTACGATCTTTGTCCTCATGTGCAGTTGCAAACCGTAGTCTGGCTTTTTTATGGCGGTTTTGGGAGCAGTGTGCTTCCTCCTTGCTGAGCGGCCTTTCAGGTTATGTCGATATAGGACTCGTTTTACTGTGGGTATAGATACTTTTGTACCCGTTTCCTCCAGCATCTTCACAGGGTTCTTTACTGTTGTTCTGGGATTGGAAATTGGAAATTGCTCCCAAGGATGAATCAGTTTTTTTCTGAGGTCTTGGCTGATTTCTTTTGATTTTCCCATGATGTCAAGCAAAGAGGGAATGAGTTTGAAGATAGGCCTTGAAATACATCCACAGGTACACCTCCAATTGACTCAAATGATGTCAATTAGCCTATCAGAAGCTTCTAAAGCCATGAATTTTCCAAGCTTTTTAAAGGCACAGTCAACTTAGTGTATGTAAACTTCTAACCCACTGGAATAGTGATATAGTGAATTATAAGTGAAATAATCTGTCTGTTAACAATTGTTGGAAAAATCATGCACAAAGTAGATGTCCTAACCGACTTGCCAAAACTATAGTTTGCTAACAAGAAATTTGTGGAGTGGTTGAAAAACGAGTTTTAATGACTCCAACCTAAGGGTATGTAAACTTCCGACTTCAACTGTATTTAGTGTTGTTTACATTGTTCCAAATGGACAGAAAAAGTATATTGTAATCTAACTGCACCTGTTTCGTACACATAGAGCTTGCACCTTATTTTTCTTGAACTATTTTCCACAACTAGTCAAATTCATTCCACACATCTGACTTCCCCTTTACCTCCTGAGCAACCAGTAAACATTCTCCCGTTTCGAGTTTGTCACATCCTCTGCATCCATTTTGCTGTCGCATGTGTTACAGTGTTCAGAGTTTGTTATAACCAATTTATTGATGTGATTATGATATGCTATAGGTCAGGCCCAATTGGTCACATGTGATGCATACATGAGTCATGTGAAGAGAGCAAGGGTTGAGGGAATAGGGAATGTTTTTCCTGAACAAATGAGTGATTTTGGTAGCAGAACTTTTCAGTCAGAAATGGCTGTAATTACGTTGCAGCTTTAGCAACATGGTCAGCACGATAAACACTGATGATGTTCTGTGGTGGTCACTGCAGCAGAGAGGAGAGAGACACAACGGGTGCCAGTCACACAGTCACTTGCTGTTCTGAGGGAAAAAGGGGATAGGGGTGCAACTCAATATCAGKAAGGTGTTCTTAATGTTTTGTACACTCAGTGTGTGTAGAGAAAGAAAGAGAGAGAGGGGGGAAGAGACAGAGGAGAGAGAGGTTATGAGACAGTCCAGTAGCTGTCTGTCGTGCCAGAGCTGTGTGTGGGAGTGTTGAGTTCTGCTAACATGGGGAGGCTGGAGACACTAGTCTTGTTTATAGGGACGCTATATCATACTACAGTTGAGTTGAGTTCCTGTGTGTGTGTGTGTGTGTGTGTGTGTGTGTGTGTGTGTGTGTGTGTGTGTGTGATGTAGGTAGGTAGGGGTAAAGGGACTAGGCAATGAGGAATACTGTATAATAAACAGAGTAGCGTGTGTGTGTGTGTGTGTGGTGTGTGGTGTGTGTGTGTTGGTGTGTGTGTGTATGTGTGTGTGTGTGTGTGTGTGTGTGTGTGTGTGTGTGTGTGTGTGGTTGTGTGTTGTGTAGTGTCGTATGTG
>NC_036854.1:21953946-21957293 GCF_002910315.2 Salvelinus sp. IW2-2015 | reverse complement strand
GAAGAAGGGGAAGTGAGCAGAGAGCGAGTGAGGTAAGCGGCAACACCAACTACAGAGCGCATCTATACAACTCGACATGAAAATGACAAGAGACAAAGTGAAAACGAGCAAGAACAGTGAGAGTGAGGGGAGAAAGTATAAAAAAGGCGAACACAAGGAACAGATGTTCATGTGTGTTTCAATAGATATGATGTTGAGAGTATGGGTATATTAATGATATAGAAATTACACTATGATATTCAACACCTGCGTAACTACACTACCGAAGTCGATTTGTCTGTCGCAACATCTGTTCACCGTAGTACTATCTTACACAAAATGATAGTCGTGCCGTCGTATCGTCGTCCATCACACTCTAATTCACACTATAATTCTAAGGGCTTCAGTTATATCACCTACTCTACTCATTTCAGCTCAAGTCTCACCCCTACATTCGTTCATCATCTCTTCTTTCCCATATGTTATTGAGGTATCACCTCTTCATCAATTATTACATATCATTGGACTACATATGTCATATACCCGGCATTCCTTTATGTCAAATCTCTGCCCCGACTTACGTTTGGTCTACACTCACTTCTCTTGGTTCTCCTCCACATAATTCTTCCACCTGCTACTTCCTCCTTGCGTTATCGGTACCCGCTCACTCAGCGTTCTCGTGAGAAACATCATAATCAGCGACCTCTAGTTAGACGTTACCTTGAAATGCTTAATTACGAGCCCTTTCCCAACAATGCAGAGAAAAGTAAAAGATTAGCAAACAATAAAGGAAATATAACACAAATAACAATAACAAGTGGCTATGCCAAACAGATCTGACAAGAGCGAGAGTAGTTATCCAACGACGTGCCAACAACACGTTCCAACAGAGTACCGAGTCAATGTGCAGGCGCGATACAGCTGGCGAGAGTTTGAGGTAAATAGTATGATCATGGAGTCATAACATGGGATAGTACCGTAGGCTCAGTGTATCTATGCTATTATGAGACCTGCTATACCCTATACATATTCTACAATTCCTTATGCATTCAGGACCGGTGAGTGTCCGCAGCTGTGTTGTCTTGTTGTTCATGTGTGTGTGATTGCTCTCGTGCAGTGATGTGCTGCGCCGTAGAGGTGTGATAATGTGTGCCATAAGATAGATCGTGGTCGTTATGGATGGACGTAAGTGTTACCGCGTTGTGTTAGTGTCCCGTCATGTGTGTAGTAGATGCTGCACTTGGCGAAATATATGAAAGAAAATATTCAATGCTCATATAAATAGCGACACCGTACACATACAACACTAAATACCCTAGTAAGCTCATTGACAGCCAACTAGAAGAGCGGTTCTCGGAGTCTATAAGACGAGACAGCGCCAGCTGCAAAGGCAAATATACCAGCCACGAGAGAGGTCTCGAAAGACCAGAAAAAAGTACGAGAGGTGAAAAGACTGCGCGAGTCTTAAACCTAAAATACCAGTACAAAGGTCTATCGCTGAGAATCCTAGTGGTATGCAAAGAATGGTGGCTATGGCCCATGCTACCCCACATGCACGAGAGATCGACTACGCAGATGTGGTCGTGGAGCGTCTGGGATGTTCTCCAGACGCACCTTGGAAGGGTCTAAGGCGTGAGATGCCGTGCGTAGAATTGCCATTGTGCGAGGTCCCCCACCGACGGCAGGAGAAAGATCAGCAGTTCCTCTCTCTTTCTGCTATTTATCACACTTAACCTTTCTGCCACTAATTCTGGTTTTCTCCTGTGTGTCTCGCGACCCAGTTCTGATCTGTTCTTTATCGTTCTCCTCTTCTCGTATTTTCCTATTCTAACACTTCCTCTCGTTTGTCCTCTCTCTGCTCTTTCTCTCATCATCCAGTGCTCACTAGAACAATACCAACCATGAGGTGTTCCAAAGCGCCAACAAATTGAGAATGTCCCTCAATAGTAAACAATGCGCGGTGTCAGTCAGCACCAATGTAGACATCGATCGAAAGGTACTTAATGCGGCCAATAGAACATTTTCCGCCTGTCGCTTCCCAAGGGTCAGCTGTGTGGTGTGTGTGTGCCATTATGGCTCTGGCACTGCTTCCCATCCGTCTCGATGCTGCAACACACGCACACACACAGCCAACACACACACACACACCCACACACACACACCACACACACACAACACAACAACACACTACATGTAGATATTATCTAATTTACCTCAACTACCTCGTACCCCTGCACATTGACTCGGTACCGGTACTTCTTGTATATAGCCTTGTTATTGTTATTGTGTTAGTATTTCCTTTATTTTTTGCTAATCTTTTACTTTTCTCTGCATTGTTGGGAAAGGGCTCGTAATTAAGCATTTCAAGGTAACGTCTACACTAGAGGTCGACTGATTATGATTTTTCAACGCCGATACCGATACCGATTATTGGAGGACAAAAAAAGCTGATACCAATTAAATCGGCCGGTTTAAAAAAAATATATAATCATGTTTATATGTTTATAATATATATATATATATATATATATATATATATATATATATCATACACACACACACACATTTTTGTAATTATGACAATTGCAACAATACTGAATGAACAATGAACACTTTTATTTTAACTTAATATAATACATAAATACACACACACACACTGTCACGTTCTGCCCCTAGTTCTTGTGTTATTTCTTTGTTTTAGTTGGTCAGGACGTGAGTTGGGTGGGTTATCTATGTTTTGTGTTTCTATGTTGGGTTGCTCGTTTGGCCTGATATGGTTCTCAATCAGAGGCAGGTGTTAGTCATTGTCTCTGATTGGGAACCATATTTAGGTAGCCTGTTTTCTGTTGTGTTTTGTGGGTGGTTATTTCCTGTTTAGTGTTTTTGTGTTTCACCTTTCGGGACTGTTCGTTTGTCAGTTTATTGTTTTGTTTCAGTGTTCAGTTTTATTATTAAAACATTATGGACACATACCACGCTGCATCTTGGTCCTCTTCTTCTCCTCCAGACGACGAACGTTACACACACACACAGCTCTGAAGTGACAATGATACTGAAGAKTCTGCTTAGGAGACAAATACTCTCAACTGTTTGAATAAAAATAGAGTTTAAGTTACCTGTGATGAATGTTGAAAACAAAAACTGTAATTTCTATATGCAGGAAATCCTATTTTAATAATGGGCATGGTAAGAATTGACGACCAAAGTGCGAGTCATAATTCCCATGACACCTTCTAGCAAAATCTGAAAAGCGGTTCCTTCATTTATTCCATAGGATATTTTTAGATTMACTTAAAATAAGGTCTGTGTTTCGTGTAGGCTTACACCAACCACCTTGCCAATTTTATAACGGTGTAGATATCCATAGG